>NC_088201.1:231895180-231971742 GCF_037126465.1 Ornithodoros turicata
AGTCGGACGTGATAAGCCGTGTCTGTGTTATCTCTTTCTGCGATGTCGGAGAGGGCTCGGTTTTCAACCTCCTTTCGTCGGACTGGCAAAGATTGCGCTGAAAAATTCATCGTGCGCTATTCTGTGCGACCTCCGTAGAGCATGATGCTCGGCTATTTTTTTCCGATGGGATTGCTCCTGAATATCCCTGTCAATTGTCATTAATTTGACTAAATTAGGCACGCACTTCACATTAGTGGGGTAAAAAGTGACCTTTACTAGGCAAATTTGCCACTTAAGACTCGCAAAAATTTACATAATTAAACATACGTAACACGACATTCACATGAGGAGGTGGCGAAAACCCAGTAAGAACCAACGCCATTGACCGGAGGACTCTAGGTGGTGTAGTTTTTTTTATTATAATTCAATGACACGTTTTCGGGGACACGCTGTATGTGGGAACGTAAGGGCTGGAGCGGCCGCACATTATACGGGCCGGGGGCATAGGGAGGCATATCATTTGTATTGGAACCCCCATCACGTAGGTTCCAAAAACGTAAGCTTAAGTAGTAAAAGAATAATACGACTTAGCGAGCAATTTGACACCTCCCTCCTCTCTCACCCCCCCTGTTACCCCCAATTTTGCAATTTGCACCCCCACCCAATTTTTTTTAAAAAATTTTTTTTTGATTTTTCACTTAAAATCGCTCATACACGCATAAGAATGCGATAATAGAGCGTAGAATATAATTTTCAATTCATAAATTCAATTACTATTCATTCCAACGAGAGAGAGAGGAGGAAAATATCAAATTATCGTTAAGTCGTGTTATTCTATAATGAGACACACGAAAAGAAGCGCACATACGCATAAATGCACTTTCTAAACTCATTTAATAATTCAGGTCATTACTATACACATTCAATTCATTAATGTGTCAGTCCAGGTTCGGTAATAGCATCAGCCCATGGGCGCCGCCATTTGCAAAGCGTCACACCAGGCAGGTCGGAAAGCATCACGTCAGGTGGCAGCACCGCTGTCATCATGGGGACTTCCGTGGAATGCAGAAAGAAACAAAACAAAAAAAGTGCTAACGAGGGGAAAACACGCGCGAAAACAGGCACACACACACACACAAAATTTTCACCATCGCGAATATGTGCGGGCATGCACCGACGAGTATAGCAACAAGGGTCATTGACAGAATGGCGTACAAGGGAATTGCGAACATGTTTGGGCATGCACGGACAAGAATAATAACAACAAGGGGAAGACTTTCTGCTAATCGCAACAAGGTAAATCGACAAACATACACTACTCCAATACACGCTGACAAGTAATCGCAGTTAGGGGGTAGGTAAACGCGTCAACAGAAGAGGAAGTATTAAAACGACAACTCACCGACATCCAAGCATATCTGTGTGCACACACACCGCCCTCCATCTTCTTTACATGACTAAAGAGTTCACCAGCACATCAACGGTCACGATACGAGCGACGCGCCAGACGTCCGCACCCGACGAGAGGCAAACAGAAAACTGAATCTGGCGCCCTCTCCGCGGAGCATACGTCACACGCGCGCGCGCTCGCAGCGCCACCACGTCTGCCGTCGGACGTTTCGGTTTTGGTCTCGTCGCCCTTCACGTCTCGCGCGCTCGCAGCGCCACCACGTCTGTCGTCGGACGTTTCGGTTTTGGTCTCGTCGCCCTTCACGTCTCGCGCGCTCGCAGCGCCACCACGTCTGCCGTCGGACGTTTCGGTTTTGGTCTCGTCGCCCTTCACGTCTCGCGCATGCGCTTCGAGCACGGTGGTGGTGGTGGAGGATTCGCTTTCGTTCTGACGCCCATTTCTTTACGTTTTTTATTTGGAAGCGCCGTATAAAGGGAGAGCGCGCTATCCGCGCGTTATCATTCAGACCAATACTTGGAAAACACCATGTGTGGTTTATTCTCCTGCGTTTCTCGCCGTCGCCAGGAAAAGACAAAAAACAAAGAACTTCGCGAATTTATTCGCGCATCGTGGAGGAAGCTTTTCAAGTCCACCGCCTGGAATGGTTGCAAGCACGTCAAGAAATGTGTCAGGACAAGATGAAGACGCTCGACCGCATCTTAGCGGCGGACAGACTGACGAGAAAAAAGTCCACCTTTAGTCTGGATAATCTGTATTGGGAACGCAGTTCGGACCTAGAGGACGACGACGACGTCGTGTAAATAAAAGCGATGTATTTCTCTACGAGTCTCAGTCTCTTCTTTTTCTTCGCGCAACGTGTGCACACACGTCATGTCTAACCCCGAACCTTTTCGTTTCCGCCATCCTTTTCGTTGTATTTTAAGTGGCCCCTCCATGTGCGGTAAATCCACATTCGTAACGAACGTGTTGAGGAACCTGAACAACGTCGTGGACAAGCCTCCCTCGCAAATATTCTACGTGCAGAAATATGCGTCACCGAGCATGCAGGACGAATTTGGGGACTCCGTAAAATTTACCAAGGAGCTACCTCGCGAGTGGGATACGTCGCGCGCCACGCTCATCATCGTCGACGATCATATGACCGACGCCAATTCCTTGAAGGAGGTGACCGATCTTTTCATTCGGGGTTCTCACCACGCCAACGCGTCGATCTTCTTACTCGTACAAAACATCTTTTTCAACAGTAGCCATTTTAGAACTATATCCTACAACGCCAGTTACGTCGTCCTGTGGCGCACCGTGCGCAGCGTGCACCAGATGGAACATTTCGGCCAACAGCTATTCGGTAGAAAAAGATTAGAGTATTTTCTGGACGCATATAAACAAGCGATGTCGTCACCCCACGCTTATTTACTCGTGGATCTTCACAACTATACGCACGAGGACCACAGGTTGCGTAGCAATATTTTTCCGGGAGAACGTCAATATATCTACGCTCCGAAATGAATCTCCGTCCTCATCTCACTTTACTCAAAGTACTTTCCACTTTACCCCCTCCGCGCCGTCGTCACGTCTTGAGACGTTCTTCCTCCTCCGACATGAAACACCTCTCCGAAATTTGTCTCAATGTATTGAACGGAAAAGTGTCGTTGGCTCCAGATACGTTCGCGCGTTTGAAGAAGCACAAACGCTTCTTACGCCGGCTCGCATACAAAAAGATTCACAAGAATCCGCAACGTTTGAAGCACTATCTGTCTCAGCAGCGAGGGCAGGGCGTTCTTTCGTCGGTGGTTCCTCTCCTGCTTTCCGCCGTGTTGAACCTTTTCGACAATGGCCAAGAGAATTGAAGTGACCAGTTCTATCGGAAATATTCTTTCTTCTAAGGAGAGTGACGACGTCAAAGTGAAACTCATACTGCAGGCACTGTACCGCATACTCAAGCAGTACGGATTCGATCCCTACGACAATAAAAACAAGACGTCCGACGCTACAAATGACTTTGACTATTCGCTCCTCTCTCCAGAGGTTGACGAAGAGGAAGCGGAAAGAGTCGTCTCGGAATTAAAAAAAGTTATTTCCTGGGATAGCGAGGGTTGTGTCTCCGTGTCGGGCAAGCCCATCAGACACTCCTCCGTTTACGAACTCGTTAATTATTTGTTACAACGTAAGACGGGGAAGAAACCTTCCTGGTTCCCCAAAGTCTCGAAACTATTGCGCCTGATTTCCCTTCCCAAACCTCGCGAGTCTCAGCAGCAGCAGCAGCAGCAGCAAGCCTCAATTGCGTGGACGACTTATGGAGGGATATGAGAACCAGAGGGTGGTTTGGGGGGTGTGGAACGTTATAGAAAAGCGCATCACTTGAGCAAAAAGAAGGCTCTTGCCATTCTCAGAAAGCTGGACGCCTACACCCTTCACCATCCGGTGAGAAGAAAATTTAATAGGAGACGCATCATCGCGCTCAAGATCAACGACGTGTGGCAAATGGATCTCGCCGACTTTTCAAAATACAAGAGATTCAACGGTGGCTACCGCTACATTCTCGTGGCGATTGATTCCCTCTCCCGCTTTCTGCGCACCCTCCCGCTAAAGACGAAACGCCCCGCCGAAATGAAAAAGGCCATGATGCGACTTTTTCGGGGTGGTAACGTACCTACACGCATCTTTTGCGACAGAGGCGGGGAATTCTACAACAAGACCGTCAAGGAGTATCTCTCACGAAAGAAGGTACACTTGTATTCGACCTTCTCTCCAGTAATCAAAGCATCGCAGGCAGAACGCGTGATACGCACTTTACGCGACAGAATATTCCGTTATTTTAGAGTAACGGGAAAATACCACTTTGTTTCCGCGCTTCCCAAGATCGTGCGCGACTACAACAACACCAAACACAGGACTTTGGGCATCAGCCCGTCCGAAGTCACACCCGAAAAACGAATTGGAGCTGTTCAATAAGATAAATGGGAAGCCCGTCGTACCCTCCGTGAAAAAGAAGCTCAAACTGGGGGATAAAGTGAGGGTCCTACTTCACAGAAAAGGTTTTCATAAGAGCTCGGAAGGGAGTTGGTCGCCTCAGATTTTCACCGTCTCCCGCCTGAGAGACACCTCTCCTCCCGTCGTACACCTGGAAGATTACCGGGGTAAGGAAGTGGACGGATCTTTCTACCCGGAGGAGGTACTCGTCGTAACCCGAGACGCCAATCAGCCTTGGCCAGTAACGAAAGTGCTGAGAAAGAAGCAACTGAACGGTCAGAGCTTCTCCTTGGTTCGCTGGTTCGGTTACGACAAAGAACACGACAGTTGGGTTCCGAGCAGCGACGTGGTCAAGATTGGGAAATGACGTCAGACATCTACGTCCACCTGCTCTCGAACGCCAGCATGGATAAGTTTCCTTCGAATAAACTCAATGCCTTCACGGTAGCTTTCGATACTCCCCTTCAACTCTCGGATCGCTATAAAGTCGGCCTGATGGATCTCAGCATAAGTAACGATTTTTTAAATATCGGATACGAAAAGCAAGATGCAAAAATCGAGGTTTCTTTCGAGGACACGGTCGAAGCAGGGAGAACTTTTCGCGTCACCTCGGATCTCGAGAGGGATTTGGGAAAAGCCCTTTCGGAATTTAGCGTTTCTTTCGTGTACAATAAATCGCGATACGACTTTGTACTACCCGAAGACGTGAAAGCCGTGGAATTGGACCCTCGGCTCGCACAGGCGCTCGACTCGTTACTGGCATCACGCGAATCAGGTCGTGCGGTGAAGCCTCTTAAAATGAGCGAGCGCGAAGCCACCTCCATCTTATTGGAGCACGCCGCACCCGTCGCTTTCGGCGACGTCACTTTGAATTCGCAAACCACGTCCCTTCGTAACACACTCAACAAGTATTTCCAGACGCACAAGATGGAAGCAACGCTAGAATTCGCGGATAACGTCTACTCTCTGAAAACACCGAAAGAGTTCAACATTCCAGAACCTTTTTTAAAGCTGCTACAGTTCACACCCGTCGAGGGGCAAGAAGGAACTCTGCGCACCTCGCTCCCTGTAACGCGTCAATTTTCTTTCGTGATCAAGACGAAAATTCCTCGATCATTGCAAGTACATCTACCTCCCGGCTATTATGCTACGCCCCAAGCACTTCTGGATGCGATTAACAACGCGTTGGTGAACGCGTGCACTTCAGCTTCGATCGAGCCGAACAGAAATGTAAAATTCGGCTTTCCGAGGGAACCTCCACCCTAAGACTTTCGAGTACCTGGCCGTGCTTTTGGGTTCGAATCGCGTACCCTGTTCACATGGGAGGAGGAGGATGCCACGAGCTCAGTCGAGGTACTCTGGAACCTCCATTTCACAACATAATCGTCTACACGGATATCGTAGAACCCACCTACGTGGGGAGCGGAAAAAAAACCGATATTAAAAATACTACCCTTTTATTACGAGAAAGACAAGCACGTCGTTACCTACACGTTAGATAACATCCAGTATTTTAACCTGTCTCAATTCGAAATTCCCTCAGTGACGATCGTTCTCGCAGACGAAACGGGAAGACGTTTACCGTTGCGATCTAAGGTAGAACCAATCTAACGTTGCATTTCAAATATGTACCGTAATTCTTCAAAAATAATCCCCGTGTATACGGGTCCCCTTTTTCAACGCGGTGGCGGTGTGTTGAGCAACATATCCAAATTTATTGTACCCATCTGGCAACAAATAAAACCTATCGCCAAGAAAACGTTAAAGCGCTTGGCGCGAAATTTGGCCGACGGCGAAGGAATATCGCGCGCAGTAAAAAAAACAGCAATTGCGACGGGGAGAGACGTGTTGGATTCCATGCAGGGCTCGGGGAAGAACAATGGGAGGATACGCCGCAAAAGACAACAAAAAGCCACACCTGTCGAAGCACCTGCAGACATCTTTGGTTCTTTTTGAGCGAGAGGGTCACATATCCACTTCGCTCCGTCATGGACGTCAACGAAAGGAAAAATACAGACTCAACGGTCACCGCATTGTCTTACGAGTGACGTGATGATATTCGACCGCCATCAGTTCAATACGGAGTGGAAGATACTTCGTACCAACTTTTAATCCGGTCAACGGAGTAAATAATTCCGTGATCGAGTTTTGTATTCAAAATTTACAAAGGGCGCACTTGGATCTCTACGGTAGCTTTGTGTCTTTGACCGCGCGCATTGTTCGCGACGACGGGGAAGAAATGGACGAGAAAGATGTCGTTTTCCCAATAAACCATCTGTTGAGCGGCATGTTTAAGACGGTCACCGTTTATGCGAACAACAAGCTCGTCAGTTCCAACGAGTTGTACGCTACAGGAGTATTTTGGACGTCGTGCTACATTCCACGCCTATGGCTCAAGAAACAGTGCACGCGGCTGGACTCTATGTCGAGGACGACGAACATTTAAAGAACGATTACGACGTCTCGTCTCGCGTCCGAAACAACGTTACGAAGCGACGAAGGGTGGAAAATACTTTAACCTGGTCGGTCAGATCAATACCGACCTGTTCCAACAGCGCGAGTGATGCTACCTGCCGTCGAAATCGCATCATTTTCCTATTAAACAACGACGAATTTAAACTCGTATCGGTCCCGAAAGACAAGAAAACGTACAATTACGAGGTGGACATTAAAGAAATGACGTTACACTTGAAAAAGGGACGCTGGCAACCTTCCCTGTTTTTGGAATACGAGCGGCGCCTTCAGAGCACACCTGCTATCTACGTCTTACGCGGATTGGAAACCAAAGTGCGGAGTTTGAGTGCGGGAGCTTGGACGCTCACTTGAAAACGTTTATCCCGAAGGGTGCCTTCCAAATTACGCGTCGTCCTGCTCGCCACGTCCGAACTTTCTCGGTGACATCCAGTCGAACCCCTACAAATTCCGCCATTACGACCTGTCTCATTCGATGCTCTCCGTGGACGGTCAGCAAGTGCGAGCCGAGTACGACTTTCAGAACGACCTCGTCAAAATTCCCTACTTTAACTTCTTGCAAGAACTGGGAGAGAAACATTTCAAGTATAGCTACGACCGATTTAAAACGAACGGGTTCCTTCTCTACTTCAACTTGGACGTGGACAAGTGTTCTTCTCCTTCGCATTTGAACGAGTGGCGAAAAGGAAACGTTCGCCTGCAATTACGTTTCGCTAAAGCCCTTCCACACGCGGTCACCGTCCTCTTGATTTCCGAGTGTCCCAAGCTCATGTGCGTCGACAAGGACCGCACGGTCACCTTCCCATAGAACAAATGTACGAGAGCGACATCTTGGAACTCGTGTCCCTGAACCCCCTCGCTTCCTCCATGCTGAGAGGCATTTGCGCTTCCGACGAAGCCTTCGTTTTACGCAAGCCCGGCTATTTAATCATCAATACCGAAGAGCGAAGAAATCGCGGGCAGCACTGGGTGCTTTACATGAAAAACTACGACGGGTCTGCAGTGTTTTTCGACAGCTACGGACTTCCCCCCATCGAAGCAAACCTTCGAAGGACTTTACTAGTGGACGAGTATAACGACCAGTGTATTCAATCACCCTTTTCGCCTTACTGCGGGCTTTTTTGTATCTACGTAGCCACGCGCATGTCGAAACGCTACAGCTTGAAAAATTGTGTATCCATATTTTCCTGTAACCTCGAAGAGAATGACGAAACAATAAAACGTCTCCTCGTGAGCGAACTCGTTTCGTAAAAAATAGTCTATTTATTCACGACATACACAAGACCCTTGCGAGACGATCTTCCAACGTGCTGACCCGACGCTCGCCGTCGTTGCCGGTCACCGTGACGTCGAGGGATGTGTGGAGAAGCCAGTAGCGACGGACGATAGGTCGGTTGAAACCCGCGTTGATGAGACACGGGTCAATTGACAGTCCTCGTTTATACTTTTCCAACAGCTCGAGCTTGTAATCTACGAATCGCTTCATTTTCTTTGTAATCCTCCCACTGGTGCTGAACAGACGTAAGGGTATCGTCTTGAGAATCGAGCGAAAGTCACCCTCGCAGCCATCACCGTGAATATAATCGCGTAATCGTAGCAAGTCCCGATACATTCGCATTTGCACAAAGGTTGCAAACCGCTGCTCGGGCGTCATGACTGAGACATGAATGAGAGTAGACAACCGTTTTTTTTTTATTTATTTATCGTGAGAGGTTACATGAGAGAGAGAGAGTTAGCCTCCAGCTTTGGTTTCGTAGCCGGGAAGACAGCCCAAATACGGGCGAAGGCTCGAGTCTAACCAATGGCTGGGGTTTCTCGACCAAAGTCCACCGCAACGACAGGTTCTCAGCTGATCACCAATCCGCAAAAAGAACGTCTTCGGAGGAGGCTTGAAGGTTAGGACCAAGGGCAGATCTCCCGTCAGTAGCCATTCGTAATCTGCACGAAAGGAGTGTAAGAAGCACGTAATTTAAAAAAAAAAAAACAGATACACGCACAGTCTTCTTCAGTCACAGAGTGACACTGATGATCCATCTCCTCCATCTTCTTCTTCTTCTTGTTCTTGTTCTTGTTGCTTTACGAGACGAATTCCTTTACAATGCACGTCGAACGGTACCGTCCGACAGCCGAGAAACGGTCGAATCAATCGGTCCGTCCAATGCTTTTGCTCTGAAAAAATGTGACTGGTTATAGAACGCATTAAAAAAAATAACGAGGAAGCGTACCTTTGGACCAAAACCACCGCAGTTGGTGCAGAAGAAGCGTGCGCTGCCAATCTCCCGAAACACGTGAGGTGGGAAGAAACCGACTTCACGAGCCGCAAAGTTGTTGAAAACTGAAAACGAAACACTTGAAACAAACTTTTTTTCTCAAAACGGCATCACTTACGAGGATCTTCCAAGCTGAGCATGGTTTTCTATACGATTGCTCAAACTGTCGCTACTGCTTCGAAATTTATACTAACGTTTATTCCCTCTCTCTCTATCGTCCTTGAACGTGTTGGGTCATGTTTGGAAACAGCGGTCAGAACCATCATTTGGAAGCAACGATAACAACTGTCTTATTAACATTTGAATTTGCGCGCGCGCGCGCGCGCGTCATATTGAACGAGATAATGGCGGTTTCCCGTAAGCGATACTATTACGCCGGATGCATGCGAGCGTGAGAAAGCACGGTTATAAGATGGACCGTTCCTCTACCACCTCATCTTCTATTCCCTGCCTATCATCACCAACCAACCAACCAACCTAGCAAGCGATATGGCTCGTCGTTTCCAATCCATCTTCGACTCCTTGTCCACATCCGTCCCCTCTTTGGTAAGTCTGTTCGACATTGTATAGCGTCTTGTTTATTTATTTATTTATTTTATTTCATGCATTTCTGTAGGGTTTACAGTTATCGCAGTGGTAGAAGCGTTCTTCCAACTGATACCGGCGACGGGGTGCGACGTCCCCCGCATGGACGTGGAGGCCTTCTTTCAGTGCTTCACGTTCAGTGAGGACGTTGAAATTCAGGACGCAACGGTGGCAGTTTTCATGGGCTACTACGTGACTGAGTGGACGCAGATTGCTATGCGTCGGGGGACTGGACGGAGAACTATTTTTTAGACTCCCCCGAAACTTAGAGGGAGAGCTCTGTCTTGAAGGTAATCTTCCCCTAAGTTTTGAGGCCGCAGAGCGCCTCCTCCGGTCCCTCACCACTCAGTGGAACCAAGTGAGCAGTGCGGGATGGAGAGACATCCTCGAACGGTGGATGCGAACGCAAATCCCGTAAGTTTTCCGAGAGATCTTTCTTGTTCGATGTTTCATTCTTTTTGTTTATTTCTATAGGCACGACCCTTGGATCCTCGATGAACATGACGAGGAGGAGGAGGAGCAGGAGGAGACGTCGACGAGGTCGAATAACTGTATATACCGAATAAAAATTTTCCCTGTCTTCATTCTCTCTCTCTCTCTCTCTCTCGCGCGCGCGCTAGCTAATCGTTCGTGAGAACCCTGCTCAATAGAGGAATACGAAACCGTGCAACCTGAGCATGACAAGTGAATATGTGGGAGCAACCTACCCAACATGCACTCAGTCAGTCAACCAGTTAGTCTTCATTCGAAACGTCCATCCGAAATTCGCGATGAGGCGTTCGAAAGTGTGACGCACTTGTTGCGGGTCATGGAGCCGTCGAGCGGGTGAGTGCTCATCATCATAGAAAGTGTTGTTTATTTATTTATTTATTTAACATTTGCATAGGGTACACCATCCTGGGTATCGTGTCGCTGTTCTTCCAACTCGTGGATTACAACGACGTCCCCAGGGTGGTCTTCGAGGACTTTTTGGAGTTCCTCGTTTTCCCCCCTGGACGACGCCGTTGAGGAGGCCCTCAACACCATCCTCCTCGCCTATACAGGGAGGAATGGGAGGGCAGGGGTAACATCGCCACCCGTTATACCAGAACCTTGTGTCAGTGCCAGGAGCCTGGTGGATGACCTCACCGACCTCGATGTCGATGAGGCCATCCCCCTATCCACTGGAATGATCGAGGAGATTATGCACTCCCTGATCTTCCAGTGGAATACCTGCGCGCACAGGCGAAGCGGACCCCAATTCGTAATCCAGTAAGCTCTTTATTATTTTATTTTTGACAAGATAATCACTCTCGTGATTCTATATTAGCAGGTTGATAGTGCACGACCCGGAGGATGATGCGGGGGACGTAGGGCGAGGACGCTAGGTTAGGATACTCGTTAAAGAAAAGTTGTCTTCCTAACGGTGCTTTTGATTTCATCCTAGACCCTCCCTTCTTTTTTTTTTTTTTTTTTTGCACGTGGTAACGTGCTTCGAAACAACGGTTACAACAACCACAAGCAACGTGATGAAAACAGGAGGCTGGACACGAACCCTCATCTTCTGTGTTCCAGCCTGAGAACATCAATTGCCTTCATGTACAAGCAACGAGCTTCGAAACAATGGTTACGGTGACAACAACAACAACAACAAGACAACAAAAATCAAGGAGCATCGAAACGACGGTTACGACAGAAAAAAAAAAGGTGGAGCTTGGAACGCAAGTGTCGATTCACTCCGGTAAGACTGAGAGGGGGAGAGAAAGAGGAGAGCGGTGTCAACTATAAAAAGACAGTCTTCGCAGGAATTATTGCAAGCCCGCAAGGGCCATCCCTCAACGACGTGGACCGTTTCGTTGAAAACAAACATGTAAGTCGAATGTGTTTGATGATTGCTCTGTTTGTTCTAAATTTTGTACTTTTAGGGGATGATAGTCGCTGACACAATCTTTCATCACGCACAAGTTCTACAGGGGCACCGTTAAACTGTGTCCATCCTTTCCCCAACAACCACAACATCAACAGAAACAACTACTACCTCAAGTGTTTCTTATCAAGAAGGAAGAGTGAGTATTTTTTTTTTTTTTTTTTTTTTAGAGGGGGAATCTCGTATTGATTGTGCTTGATCGCAGTGCCACGCTGTCTCGTATGCCAGTACGACCCCATCGACGCCATGCTCGTGGCCGTAGAAAGAGAACACGAGGATAGAATAGAGAATCTCGGTAACAGCCCGATAGTCATTTCAGATGATAATGATGATGATGATGATGATGACGAAACACTTATCAGTCCGTCTTTTGTAATGAATCAAACAGATGATGAAAACGACGACGACGACGACGACGACGAGCCCCTAGATGGGCACGACAATGCAGACGAACTACTCATGTGGGAAGGGGATCAGTCGTATGCAGATTTCATTCCTCTGTCTGGGTGGGTGGGAGTTGAAACACCAGATGCAAGCCCAGAATTTCGATGGGAAGATGTCCCCGTGGAGGGTCACAGAATCGTAGAATTACGAGAACACGTCGTAGAGAATCATCCCTCCGTCACGGAGAGACGATTCCTTCCTTTTTTTGTCACAGATGAGGCATTTGACGGAACGGCTACTAGGTACACGCTTCTCTGTTCCCCGCACGACGACAACGTTGACGATTTGCGACTCTATCTACCGAGCATAGCTCCTGTAATCATGCGCGTCCTGGAAGCTTATCCCATGCCTTTCAAATTTTGTCTGTGCTCGAAGGCGCTCATGGTTAAGGACGGAGCCGACGGGATAACTTCGCACCTCCTTCACGTAAATCTTCACATGAGAGTGTTTATAACCGTCAAGAAATCGAAGGCGCGTTAAATGCTGCCATCGCAGAGTCCTCGCAGCGCGTCGAAAACTATTCGAGAGAAGGGTCGGGCTTCACTTCCAGAGACGTTCAATGTGTCGACCTAAAAATAATACGTTTGAAACCGAAGCGGATTGGGTGCACTATCGAACTTCCCGCGTCCTAAAGAAAAAAAGAGGATCCTGACAAACGTCAAGCTACCGTGGAACCACGAAAATGAGTGTTTCAAGTATAGCGTGCTGGCGCTCTTACATCCGCTAAAAAATAACCCCAACGATTTCGTCAGATACAGAAAATACACGGATCCTACGAATCCGGAGACGCGCGTAACGTACTGGCCGCCCTGCTTCCCAGTCACTTACGAAGACATTTCCCTGTGGGAGAGAAAAAACAAAATCTCCGTGTACATCTACGTGTTCGACGAGCAAACGTCGACGGTGAGCACGGGGAGGGTTCCCTCTATGCTGTATACGGATAAAGTACATTTGCTCGAGGTTAGGGGTCATTTCTATGGAATCAGAAAATTTAGCACTTTCATGGGACGAAGTGACTATTTTTATTGCGAGAAATGCACCAAGGGGCATCTAACGAGAGAGGCGTTGGAGCGCCACGAACGCCTATGCCGGGACGTAAATGAAACGATTTTGGAAATGCCAAAAGCGGGAGAAAGCGTCTCCTTCAACAAGATACAGTACATGCATCCCTACCCGTATTTCGCGGTACTGGACACGGAAAGCGTTTTGGAAAAGGACGCGCTCGTTAAGGACGCAGTGAGTGTGCACAGGATGAGCTCGTACTGCATCGTTCTAGTAAGAAGTTGCGATGGAAAAATAATGGACGCAGATGGGTATTTGGGACCTAACGCGTCAGAAAAATGCTTGCTCGCGCTCAAGGGATTTAGCGAACAAATCGATAGGTTGAACCGCCTCCCCTCTCCGTTGGTCATGAGTCCGGAAGACCACCTTTGTCACCAATGCGCAACACACTGTAAATATTGTGGGGTAGAATTTAACCGTCAGACGCGGAAGGTCTCGCATCACGACCACACCCGTTTTCGTAGAGCCCGGATCCTCGAATTTTGTCGCGACGCTGTGTGATACGTGTAACCTTACGTGTCGTAACACCAAAGAACTCGTCGTGTTAGTGCACAACCTGCAATACGATTTGAGCTCCCTTCTCCGCCACATGCACGTTCTAAATCTGGGTGAACCGTGGATCTTAGCTTCGAGTTCGGAAAAGATAAGAGGGTTCAACATTGGGGATCTCCATTTCCGCGATACTACACAGTTTTTCAACCTCTCCTTGTCGAACCTGGTGGAAACGCTACTTACCAGCGGTGGCGAAAGCGCCTTCCTTTGTACGCGCCAAATGTTTGATGACCGTTTCCGCTGTCTCCTAAGGAAAGGCGTTATCCGTACACCTTCGTCGACAGTTTCGAAGCGTACGATTTGCCCGCGCTACCGCCAAAGGAAGCTTTCAAAAATGACCTGAACGATGAAGATATCTCGGACGAGGACTATCAGTACGCCCGTGATATTTTTGAATATTTTGAATGTAGCAACCTTGGCGATTACACGCGTCTCTACGTCACGCTCGACACCTGTCAGCTCTGCGACGTCGTGCTGTATTTCAGGAAGATTACGCTAGAGACGGATGGGATAGATATCTTACGCACCGTATCCCTCGCCAGTTACGCGTGGAGCAGCGCACTGAAGCTCACCAAAGTCAAACTCGAGCTCATGAGCGATCGTGAAATGTACGAAACGATCGAAAAGGGAATCAGGGGAGGCATTTGTAACAGCTTCCACAGATATTGTCGGGCTAATCACGAGGGATGCGACGATTACGACCCTCAACAAGAGAAAAAATTTATTCAGTACTTAGATGTAAACAGTTTGTACGCTTATGCCATGACTTTCCATCTTCCGACAGGTGGTTTTGAGTGGGTCGATCCTTCCAGCTGGGGCGATATCGATTTTCTCAAAATTCCTCACGATTCAGAAGTGGGATACGTGTACGTGGTAGACCTGACCTATCCGAAGAACTGCACGCGCTCACGAGGGACTTCCCTCTGGCACCCGAACACAGAACCGTGGACGAGGGTCAACTATCCCCCTACCAAAGGAACTTGAAGGAGGCATTGGCACTGAACGCGCCACCCACGAGGAAATTGTTACTGACATGTTACGACAAAGAAAGTTACGTCGTGCACTATTATCTGCTCGCTCTCTACGTGAGGTTGGGCATGAAAATAAAACACATTCACGCCATCCTCTCGTTCCGCCAAGACAATTTTTTGTCCGCCTTCGTGCATAGAAACCTCGCATTGAGGAATGCCTCAACCACGAAATTCGAGCGTTTACTGTATAAGACCATAACAAATAGCACGTTCGGGAAAACGATTCAAAATGTGAGACGCATGAAGAGGTACACCATAGCCTACGACAAAGAAAGCGCGCTCAGAAAAGCTAGTTCCGTCGACTTCCAGCATTTCCACATCCTTAGTGACAAGTGCATCTTGTACGAGATGAAACAGCGTCGTATCAAATGCACGCACCCCCTTTACGTGGGCTTTGCCATTTTAGAGATATCCAAAGTCCGAATGTACAGCTTCATTTACGAGTCGCTCTTTTCTCGCTTAACCTGTCCAGTGCAGTTGATCTATGGAGATACGGACAGTATAATTTTTGCTCTCACGTGCGAGAGCCTCGTAGAGCAGCTGATGAAAATTCAGCACGAGCTAGATCTCTCCTCCTATCCACCGGACCATCCACTTTTCAACGCCGAGCACGCGAACCAGATGGGGTACTTCAAAGACGAAACGGGAGGAGGAGTTATTCAGGAAGTCGTAGCCATCCGAGCCAAAATGTACAGCATTCTCTTGGCCGGAACACACAAACAGATCGCGAGAGCGAAAGGAGTTAAGAAAGACGTGGTGAGGAGACATTTATTGCACGAAGTGTACCGAGATTCTCTGTTCAATGAAAGGACAGTCTCTCAGAAGCAGTGCACCATCCAGAGCATAAAGCAAACAATGTACACCATTTCGAGAGTCAAGAAGAGCTTGGTCCCCTACGATGACAAGCGCTATCTGGTCGACGCCGTACGTTCCTTTCCTTACGGCAGCTGCGAATACGAGGGTAATTTCCGCTCTGTGTGTCTCAATGCATTGTAACAAAACACTCTCGTTTTTTGCAGCACCGGAAAACCCGGAAGAGAGCCCTCGAACGTCATCGGGGATTGAGTAATACAACAAAGGACCAAGTCTGTGCACGCGTTGTCATAATAATCGAGAGAGTCTAAAAATAATAAAATTGTAGCTCAGAAATATAGCTTCTGTCTTTCGCGCGCGCGCGCGCGAACGCAGGAAGAGCAGGTGGTTGGTCATCGTGCTAGCACGATGGTGAAATTGACGTATAAACGACTGTCTATTGCACCATCCCTCTAGCCCGGTAGTCAAGCGTAAAGTCGACACTGCGATAAAAAGACGAAGACGGGAGGAGCACGGGTCATCGTGGCAGTGTGGTGGCGGAATGGATGTATAAAAAGAATGACCATTCCGACATCGTGCTGGTTCAGTGACCCGCGCAATGACGTCGCTGCGATGAAGATTACCCGTACCTTTTTTGGCATGTCCGATCTTCTCGTAATGTTCTGTTCGTGTGGATCGAGCAAGTCAGGGAGAGTGCGAGCATCTATCGACGTGCTCAAGGAAAGAGTATATGTTTAGATTCAATAAAGATGTTTCCATGAAAAAAACAACAGAGTCTCGTCAAAGTTATTCAGACTGTTTAATGCGTTCCATTTCGATGACTAAACGGTATTTCAATAAATCAGTGACAAAATTGACAATGTAGACTGCTTGCAGATGATGTTGGTTCCGCAGTGAATACTTAATATGAGCAACGGCGCGAGCGAGGAGGTCCACGATGTCTGCAGACACGTAGTTGAATTCGGTGTTCGTCGACTTCAAAAATTCACTGATCACTCCGAAGGGTCCATCCAGAACGCTTATAGAGACGTTCTTGTAACGGGCGTATATCCGACGCACCATTTCCTGTAGGGGGCCTGGGGATATCTTTCCTATATTGCCAAAAGCCACCATGTCTATGACGTAGCGAAAAGCAGAGATGACAAGCTCGTTTCGGGGACTCTCCTTGCTGAAACAGTCATTCTCCAGCTCTTCCCAAGAAGCGTGGATACGAGGACAAGTTTGCAAAGCGTGGTAACTGAACATTTCCAAGTATTGGTCTGAATGATAACGCGCGGATAGCGCGCTCTCCCTTTATACGGCGCTTCCAAATAAAAAACGTAAAGAAATGGGCGTCAGAACGAAAGCGAATCCTCCACCACCACCACCGTGCTCGAAGCGCATGCGCGAGACGTGAAGGGCGACGAGACCAAAACCGAAACGTCCGACGGCAGACGTGGTGGCGCTGCGAGCGCGCGAGACGTGAAGGGCGACGAGACCAAAACCGAAACGTCCGACGACAGACGTGGTGGCGCTGCGAGCGCGCGAGACGTGAAGGGCGACGAGACCAAAACCGAAACGTCCGACGGCAGACGTGGTGGCGCTGCGAGCGCGCGCGCGTGTGACGTATGCTCCGCGGAGAGGGCGCCAGATTCAGTTTTCTGTTTGCCTCTCGTCGGGTGCGGACGTCTGGCGCGTCGCTCGTATCGTGACCGTTGATGTGCTGGTGAACTCTTTAGTCATGTAAAGAAGATGGAGGGCGGTGTGTGTGCACACAGATATGCTTGGATGTCGGTGAGTTGTCGTTTTAATACTTCCTCTTCTGTTGACGCGTTTACCTACCCCCTAACTGCGATTACTTGTCAGCGTGTATTGGAGTAGTGTATGTTTGTCGATTTACCTTGTTGCGATTAGCAGAAAGTCTTCCCCTTGTTGTTATTATTCTTGTCCGTGCATGCCCAAACATGTTCGCAATTCCCTTGTACGCCATTCTGTCAATGACCCTTGTTGCTATACTCGTCGGTGCATGCCCGCACATATTCGCGATGGTGAAAATTTTGTGTGTGTGTGTGTGCCTGTTTTCGCGCGTGTTTTCCCCTCGTTAGCACTTTTTTTGTTTTGTTTCTTTCTGCATTCCACGGAAGTCCCCATGATGACAGCGGTGCTGCCACCTGACGTGATGCTTTCCGACCTGCCTGGTGTGACGCTTTGCAAATGGCGGCGCCCATGGGCTGATGCTGTTACCGAACCTGGACTGACACATTAATGAATTGAATGTGTATAGTAATGACCTGAATTATTAAATGAGTTTAGAAAGTGCATTTATGCGTATGTGCGCTTCTTTTCGTGTGTCTCATTATAGAATAACACGACTTAACGATAATTTGATATTTTCCTCCTCTCTCTCTCGTTGGAATGAATAGTAATTGAATTTATGAATTGAAAATTATATTCTACGCTCTATTATCGCATTCTTATGCGTGTATGAGCGATTTTAAGTGAAAAATCGAAAAAAAAATTTTAAAAAAAAATTGGGTGGGGGTGCAAATTGCAAAATTGGGGGTAACAGGGGGGGTGAGAGAGGAGGGAGGTGTCAAATTGCTCGCTAAGTCGTATTATTCTTTTACTACTAGCTTATGGAACCCGATGGGAATTTCCAGATGCAAGGTGTGGGAATACTATACTCGAGACTGTCACGGTGGGCGTTCCATTAGGAGGAACCGCGCGAGTGCTGCGGAATAACTACCTATACATTACCTGTACATTGTGTACTGACAGGAGCTCCGTAATCAACCTTCCACATGGTACACCTTTCAGTAGCCAGCACAGGCTAAGGCATATTTTACGCGAGCCATTCCTGATACAATACCTGCTCATGGACGCCAGTAGTCTTTTTCACACACTGATGTGCTATAATGGCATCAGGTCTGTCACTCGCAAGTTAAAATATATGCTTTTGAGCTAAAAAAAGATATCGTGTATCTCTAGGCAGTAACATACGTGTTGTCCGAGTATATTTAATTCGAATTTAATATACTTAATTCTTGTATTTATTTAATACTCTGAAGAGGTTAATTCTGCCGTATTTCTTTATGATATATACAGCAGAACGACAGCTGTGTATAGACCTTGGCCAACCGAAGGCCATGCAATAGCCGAGGAACCGACAACACAGTTGGCCAAGCTGGGAACGGTCATGGCTATCTTGGCTCGCAAAATGTGTACAAACATTGGATCACATTTGAGTCATACCAGCTCAATCATCCCAGTCGCGCGGCTCGACCATCACGGACTGCCCAGAAAAAAAATATATAATGTGTCCATTGATGGGAACATGAACCACACGAAGTAATTTTTTCCCGGAAGCGCGTTGATTGCCCGCTAAGGGGCTCTGAACTCCCGCACGAAGCTGTAAACCAGGGCGCGCGAGCGCGCACTGGGCGATTGGTAATTCACATTGGTAATAAATTCAAACGGGACTGTCTTCACAAAGCCTGGTTCTAGCTCTGCACCGATTAACACCCGTCCGCCGCGGATCATCTAGATGGGAGCGTTCGGTGAAATATTCTCTAAATCCACTGCCTTTGCGATTTTTTTCCGGACTACATATTAAAGAAACTTCCAACAACTAATTTTTTACAAGTTCAGACCTGCCCAAGTAATGCGCAGAAAAAGTTTGACGCTCGAATATAGCACGGCTGTCCTTTAAAAAAAATTGCAAAGTTGCGTGTTCAAGTAAAATACCGTACGTTTGTTGAGCTGCCCCGAAATTTCTGAACATGCTGTGACATCGAAACCGGCTCAGAACAGTAGTTCAATATCCCAATAATCGTAACAAAAATGTACTAATAGTTATTTTCCGTTAAAGGCGCGCAGCGTTTCTTTTTTTTTTTTTTTTTTTTAAGTTACCCGCGGCGCCGAGGCAGCCTGCAAGGGCCGACATTGTCTCAGCCGAAACACGCGCGACTTGGCGGATTCTCTTGTATTTCTTTGAACACAGTGAGATTAGGGTCACCTGCAGGGACAAACCTGGGCTCATGCACCGCCGTATTGACGGGACATAATATATTCCAATGGCCTCCACCCCTGTCACGGTGAGGGACACTCTCGTGTGGATGGACTTCCAGGAGCAGCTGTTGCCTTCTGTCAGACGAAAGATCTTGATCAGCTAATCTTTTGGTGACGAAGTGGTCCCACCACTTCGTCACCAAGGAGCAATCCCGCTATTCGTCATCGCTGAAGAGTAAGCTGCCACCAACGCAAGTAATTGTGCTAGATTTTGCAGAGAACTCATCGCACAGGGCGCCCCGGAGTCATTCCATTGGGAAAACACCCACGCGAACATTCACCCGATTGTGCCATACTATGTCTCCGATATGGACGGGAGCCCGTTGCATAATTTCTGATTGCATGTCGCACGATACCGCTGCCGTCCACACGTACATCAAGGTGTTCCTTACAGGCCTTCCTTCCTACTGTGGAGAAGATTGAAAAAGCAAACTACTTTAGTGACGGTGCTGCTTCGCATTACAAAAATTTGGAGAACTTTCGGAATTTGTTCTTCCACAGCGAACACTTTGAAATCAGTGCAGCGCGGAACTTTTTCACCACGTCTCATGGCAAGGGACCGTGTGACGGAGTTGGCGGAACACTAAAAAGGCTCGCAGCGAAGGCAAGTTTGCAGAGGCCTCATGGAGAGCAAATTCTGTCACCACAGCAATTATTTTTGTGGGCCCAAAGAGAGTTAAGAGACATTACGTCACCGTTGGTCTGCGCAGAAGTCGTGCATAAGGAGGGGCAGTTGCCATCATCTCGTTTCGCAAATGCAGTTCCTGTTCCCGGCCCCCGGAAATGTCACTACTTGGAGCCTGTTTCTAACACGCACGTCCGGGCATCGGTGACGTCAGCGTCTATCGAGAGCTCTGTGTTCAAGGTGTGTAGGGACTGTACCAATGAATAGGTGACAGCGTTAGTGCTTACGCTAGTACTTGCGTTCTCAGAAGCCTGCATAACTGTAAATAGACCAAAATAAAAATGAAGGCAAGTAGTTGTTGCTGTCTGTGGTTTCTGTTCGCGTTTTGTATGAGCAAATCTAAGCAAGCTCGCTCCCTCCCCGCGTGCTGAGGCTGAGACAAGGTCGGTCCTTGCAGGCACCCTGCAACACCAGGGTAACTTTAAAAAAATCGTTGCGAGCCTCAAACGAAAAACACATCTGAGAAAATTTTTGTTATGATTACTGGGACGTTGAACACCCGTTCTGAACCGATTTCGATGTCACAGCATCTTTAGAAATTTCAGCGCGGCTCATCAAAGTTACGGGTTTTTGCTTGAACACGCAACTTCGCGGTTCTTTAAAGAAAAACCGAGCAATATTCGAGCATCAAACTTTTTCTGCGCATTACTTGGACAGGTCTGAACCAGCAAACAATTAGTTGTTGGAGGTTTCCTTAGTAGTCGGTCCAGAAAAACCCGCAAAGTCAATGGATTTATAGGATATTTCACCGAACGCTCCCACGCGAATGTTCCGCCGCGGACGGGTGTCGACCGGTGCAGAGCTAGTACCAAGCTTTGCGAAGACTGTCCCGTTTCAATTGTTTACCAATGTGAAGCCGCACTTGCCCAGTGCGCGCTCCCTCGCGCCCTGGTTTACTGCTTCGTGCGGGAGTTCAAAGCCCCCTAGCGGCCACTCAAGGCGCTTCCGGTAAAAAAAAAAAATACGTTGTGTGGTTTATCTTCCCATCAATGGCAACTTTTTCTTTCTTTTTTTTTCTCCATGGTCGCGATGGTCGAGCTACGCGACTGGGACGATTGAGCTGGAATGACTCATTTGGCTCCTTGGAATTCTCTATGGATCTATGTTACCCCAGGATATGAAGCAAAACCCTTCTCAATATAATCAAAGTAAAATGTTTTTTTTTATAGCATCCCGTTGCAGAAATATTCGATAATGAGCTATATTGCCACGAATCATCATCGCGAAACTTCCAGGGCAGGCACGAAACGGTACATCTCACCCCGGCGCATGCTGCAGAAGAAGCAAGAAGCTTCCAGACACATCGCCTGCTCTCTGGCAAACGCACGTGCTGTTTCTAGACTTTTCGGCACGACGCTTAAATGCCTGTACGCTCCAAGCTGGAGCATTCATTCTTTGGACTCAGTTGTGTTCAGAGAGCTATCACTCTTGTGTTTTGCTACCAAGTAGTCTAATAAACCGTTCGCTGTTTATTCGACGACTCGCCGACCCATTTCGCTTCGTGACATTTCTGGTGGAGGTGCGGGGCATTCCTTGTCCAACGGCCTGGAAGACCAACTGCGACAAAGCAGAAGACAGCTTGGTCTGCCTGCAGAATTCGGTCCATTAGAACCCCCTAAACGCAAGAAGAAGATGACAGCGGAGACCAGTACCCAAGTGGCGCAACCTGTTGCCACGCCCATAGCCCCTGCACGGTCCCCGAAGACATTCAGCGGGGAGTATTACGACGACGTGGACGATTGGGTCGACCACTATGAGCGGATCGCCAAGTTCAACAAGTGGAGTGACGACCAGAAGCTCGTCAACGTCTATTTCTCCCTGGAAGGCACCGCGAAGACATGGTTCGAGAATCGGGAGACTTCGCTCACGTCCTGGGACGTCTTCAAAAGCAAACTCCACGAGGCGTTCGCTTTTCAACAACGAACTGAACGCGCTGAAAATCTGCTCCAGAGACGGATCCAGCTGCCAAACGAAAGCGTTACAGGCTTCGTCAGATGTTCGTACAGATTCGTACAGATGTGTTGCGGCTCTTCCGGCGAGCTGACCCCAAAGCATCCGAGGAGAACAAGGTTCAGCGACTCATCAGAGGCGTAAAAGAAGAAATTTTTCGCGCCCTGTCCCGGGATCCACCCGCCACGACCGACGCTTTTCTGGACGAAGCCGTCCGCATTGAGAGGACCCTGCTCTCTCGCGCTACCGTCAACGAACGACACCAGGGCTACGAGGCTTTCTCCACGACGGCTGGCCTCGACGTCGGATCGCTCAGACAGCTGATTCGAGAGGTGGTACGCGAAGAAGTACGAGCTCTCCTCTGTCCTGAGAAGGCTCAAGACCCTTTGTCTTCGATCGGTGCGATCATCAAGGACGAGGTTCAGCAGGCAATCCAGACATCGTCAACCGCCAACCCCGACGCCGAAGTACCGAGACCAACCTACGCCGCCGCTGTGAGACAGGTGCCACCTACTCGTCCGTCGTACTACGGAAACCGTTGGACGCCTCCTGGGCCTGTCCAACCTACTCCGAGCGTCCCGCCACACTCTCAGCCGTTTCGCAAAACGGACGTTTGGCGGACTCCCGACTTCAGACCACTCTGCTACCACTGCGGAGAGGCCAACCACGTCTATCGCCGATGTCCCTACCGACGACTTGGCCTTCCCGGTTTTTCACCCGACGCCCCCCGCCCCAGCGCGGTAGTCGCCCCGTCGCAATTGAAGACTATCTACGGCAGCAGAATGCTTCTGCTGGCTCGCGACGCGACCTGTCCCCAAGCGTCCCCCATCGCAGCAGGTCGCCAGGAAGAGCACGTTCACCGTCACCGGCAAGACGACCTGTGTGGCGCAGCCCTAACCGGGAAAACTGAAGACTGCAGCTCCGGGAGGTGAAGCTGCGGACCGACGACAAGTTACCTGCCGACGACAGTAAACCTGCCTCCCTTGTCGTCAGTCCTTGTGACCGCTACGTGCGAGAGAGCACCGACTGGCTGTTTGTTGGCTGAAGGCAACACGCAACTTCTCCTCGAACAACGAATTGGGATAGCAAGAGGAATTGTGCCCGTAAGAAACGGAATATTCGAACTCCTGGTCGCAAATTTTCGCCCGGAGCCACAACACCTGGCGAACGGCACGAAGATAGCCGTCATCGCAGACCAATACTCCACCACGGATGTTCGCCTGATGGACACTGCTCGCATCGCGGTCACCACGGAATACGAGGCCGAACATTTCGACGTAAACCCTCAATTCAATACAACTCAAAAGCAAACCCTTCTCCAGATGCTCAACGATTTCAGTGACTGCTTCGCTGCATCGTCGAAAGTAAGACAAACGCCCATTGCGAGGCACCGCATCATCGTCGACGAAAAGGCCCGTCCAATTCACCGCATGCCGTACCGGGTCTCCTGCAAAGAGCGAGAAACGATCCGAACGCAAATAGAAGAGATGCTAAGAGATGACATTATCCAGCCGTCGACCAGTCCGTGGGCATCGCCGGTGGTACTAGTGAAGAAGAAGGACGGAACACTCAGGTTCTGCGTCGACTACCAGAAACTCAATGAGATAATGCAGCATCCTGACGAGATGTGTTTCGCTAGAGAAACACATCTCGTCCATCTGGACACCATCGGACTTCGATCGTTATTGTAAAGGGGCACGTTATTTTATTCCCCCCCATTCCACCAAGCACTGGGGTAGAGTATCGCCTGTTGCGATGAAACTCCCCACTCTCCAAGGCCGAAAATAAAGTTGTTGTTGTTTCAATGAGATAACGAAGAAGGACGTCTACCCGTTACCGCGCATCGACGACACGCTCGATCGCCTTCAAAACGCAAAATTTTTCTCTTCCATGGACCCCAAGACGGGGTACTGGCAAATCGAAGTCGACGAACGGGACCGTGAGAAGACTGCCTTCGTCACTCCGGATGGACTGTACGAATTCAGGGTTATGCCTTTCGGCCTTTGCACAGCACCAGCGACGTTCCAGCGTGTTATGGATACAGTTCTCGCCGGGTTGAAGTGGCAAACCTGCCTGGTGTACCTCGACGATGTTGTCGTCTTCGCAAGAACATTCGAAGAACATGTTGAACGGCTAAAGCAAGTCCTCGAGGCTATCAGAACTGCAGGGCTGACGTTGAAGCCTCAGAAGTGTCGATTCGGGTACGAGGAACTCAGATTTCTCGGCCATCTCGTGAGCAGCGACGGCGTACGCCCCCACCCCGAGAAGACGGCGCCCATCGCAAATTACCGTGTTCCTTCTAACGTGAAAGACGTTCGAAGCTTTCTTGGCCTTTGCGCCTACTACCGACGGTTCATTCCAAACTTTTCAAGAATTGCGTCACCCCTGAATGCCCTCACGAAGGACGGATCCACGTTTATCTGGAGTGAAGCCCAGCAACAGGCATTTGATGAATTGAAGACGCGTCTGCAGACCGCACCCGTGCTTGCCTACTTCGATCCAAACGCCGAAACAGAAATACACACCGACGCAAGCAACGATGGTCTAGGAGCCGTGCTCGTTCAACTTCATGACGGCGTCGAACGTGTCATCGCTTACGCAAGCAGAACGCTAACCAAGGCAGAGAAGAACTATCCGACGACCGAAAAAGAGTGCCTTGCACTCATATGGGCCATCACAAAATTGCGCCCCTACCTGTACGGACGGCCGTTCAAGGTGGTAACAGACCACCATTCTCTGTGCTGGCTGGCAGGTTTAAGGGACCCCTAAGGACGCCTAGCGAGATGGAGCCTCCGATTACAGGAGTATGACGTAACCGTCACAAGTCAGGAAGAAAACACAACGACGCCGACTGCCTGTCCCGAGCACCACTCCAGCGACAGGACAACAGCCTCGAGGACGACGACGCCTTCCTCGGTCTAATGAGCGCGGCTACCATGTCTACCAAGCAGTATAACGACCCCGAATTGAAGACACTCGTCGACTATCTGCAGGGCCGCGCCGACAATGTTCCTCCCATCTTCAGAAGATCACTCCCAAGTTTTTCCCTACGTAATGGTGTCCTCTACAATGTAAACCACGCACCCCAAGGCGCTACGTGGCTTCTCGTTGTGCCTGGGGACATGCGCAACGAGATTCTAGATACGGCACGGAGCTCCGACCGCCTTAATCACCGATAGGGGAACGGCATTTACAAGCAGGCTAACACAAGAAATCCTTCGACTCAGCCACACCGCTCACCGGAGGACAACGGCGTACCATCCGCAGACGAACGGGCTCACCGAACGCCTAAACAAAACCCTTGCCTACATGATTTCAATGTACGTCGACGTAGAGCACAAGACATGGGACAAAATACTGCCTTACGTCACGTTCGCCTATAGCACGGCTGTGCAGGAAACAACGGGATTCACACCGTTCCGCCTTGCACATGGCCATGACGCCTCAACTATGCTGGACGCGATGCTGCCCCACGAACCCAGTGATGTGGAAAATGACGCTCTGGACTTCACACAGCGAGCAGAAGAAGCCCGCCAGCTGGCCAGACTACGAATTGGTCAACAACAACGCATCGATGAAAGAAAATACAATTTGCGCCGACGAGATGTACGCTTCAGTCCGGGCGACTTGGTATGGGTTTGGACGCCGATTCGACGACGTGGCCTGAGCGAGAAGCTACTGAAGCGGTACTTCGGTCCCTACAAAGTACTTCGACGCATTGGAGACCTGGATTACGAAGTGGCACCTGAGGGCAGCGTTCCCTCTCGACGACCCCCGAGGACTGAAAGAGTTCACGTCGTTCGACTCAAGCCGTACTACAGCAGGTAGCGCTGAACACTGGCTGGAAGGAGACAACATGACAAAAAAAAAAGGAGGAGAAACGGCATCAAGACGATGCCACGTCTACGGAGGGGGCAATGCCACGAATCATCATCGCGAAACTTCCAGGGCAGGCACGAAACGGTACATCTAATCCCGGCACATGCTGAAGAAGAAGCAAGAAGCTTCCAGACACATCGCCTGCTCTCTGGCAAACGCACGTGCTGTTTCTAGACTTTTCGGCGCGACGCTTAAATGCTTGTGCGCTCCAGGCTGGAGCATTCATTCACTCACTCATTCATTCTTTCTTTGGACTCAGTTGTGTTCAGAGAGCTATCACTCTTGTGTTTTGCTACCAAGTAGTCTAATAAACCGTTCGCTGTTTATTCGACGACTCGCCGACCCATTTCGCTTCGTGACACTATGCTCTGAATGGTCTGCTTTATAATAAAGTGGAAAAAGGCCTCCTCTTATTTGTGTGTTCTTGTGTTTTTTTCAGGAGTGCTGACCTTTATCGTACAGATGAAGCTTTCACACGTTATGCCTCACTGGTGCAAGCTACACACAAAACATCCGAGCGTCCACCCCCCAGGAGCCATTCATTCATCTCAGACACTTAGAGAGACAGTTTGAACAGCACAGTGTTCAAGTGCCTTGTAAAGCATGGACTACGCCCGTGACGATAACTAAGAGCTTCTGTCAAATAGTAGTTGCAGGAGGGACTCCGGCGCTACCGGCTTCAAATTGCGAAAATTTCGGGAAAAAATTCTGGCAAGAACACGCTGTTTCGGGGTTCAGTAAAACCCCAGCCTTAAACCCTGCTCGAGCTTGAGGGAACCACGAAGAATGACATGACACCAAGGCTCCCTTGAGCTCAGGGGTTCATTGTGCCATGGATCTTCACCAGCCTAGCTGCGGTTCTCTCGCTTCTCCCAAGCCGACAACCTTTTCCTTCATTTTTTTTTATTCCTTCTATATCATGAGCGTTCTATTTGACTCCTTGCTAAGATGTTCGCATTTCGGCTGTTAGTGTTCGCACCAGCCATATACAGGAAAAGTGTGCTTGCCGGAAAAGAAGACAGACCCCAAAACATTAGTCTTGTGCAGTTCGGTTACCCTGGCATAAAGAATTCAAAGTCGTGAACAGTAAAGTTTATATACATTGAAAAGCATGTATGTGTGGATGAATGCGTTAAAGCATTATTTCTTCTGGCCTGTTTGGTTGTACATGGTGCAATATCCTGTTCATGGCATGCTTTGTAGAGCTAACATGCTGCAATCTGGAGTTTCGCACTCAATGTGTCCAAAAAAAAATCATTAAAGGAACGGACATCCCACATTCTTCTGTGAGCAAAATAAAACGCAATAATGGTGGCACAATGGCAGAGCAATCTTGCCCAATGTTTACTCATGGACGGTAACGTTGAAACATTATGAATCACTTTTTTTTTCCTGGAAAGTCTGGTTGTAATGAGGCACATAGCTTTGCATTTTACTGCTAAACCTGGCTGGATGAAGACAGGAAAAACTGGGAATTGGGAGTAGCTGTACAGCCTTGCTAGATATCAGGAACATACCTGGGTAAATTACTTCTAAAATATAATTAAATTACATTACTACAGTTAGAATTTAATTAAATTACATTACTTGTTAGTGCAATTGAAATGTAATGAAATTACATTACAATTACTACGAAACAGGAACTACATTACGGAGTCATTACTGTGAACTTAATCCTAACGCTATTGAGCACGTGGAAATTAATTGTCAAACAACACTATGTTGTAACAGCAA
The DNA here is from genome assembly GCF_037126465.1 of Ornithodoros turicata. Classification (NCBI taxonomy): domain Eukaryota; kingdom Metazoa; phylum Arthropoda; class Arachnida; order Ixodida; family Argasidae; genus Ornithodoros; species Ornithodoros turicata. The sequence continues at coordinate 231,922,974 of NC_088201.1, forward strand.
GGCGTATTTTATTCTGTGCATCACAAGGATTGTCACTCTCTCTTATTGCAAAAAAAGCTCTTCTTGCAGCAGAAGCAACTGACTTTCGAAGTGGCCGTCGTTAGGCTGCTCCTCGTATCAGGAAACGGGTCTTCAGCCATGCCGAAGACTCTCTCTATCTGTGCGGACGATGGCAACGCGGTGTTGTACTCGTACTCATCATCATCATCTTCATCTTTTAACTCGCCAGTCGCCAGCTCTTTCTGCCAAGTGCCAGCACAGAACACACACTCGATTGTTTTGTAAAAAGTAATGAGTAATGTCATTAAAAGTATTGCCCAACTAATTAAATTACATTACAAATTAGCAGAAAAAGTAATTTATTACTGTAATTTCATTACAGTAATAACATTACTACCCAGGTATGATCAGGAAGGGACCGGACAGAAATCGAGTGATCGGCATTTCTATCCATCTGAGAGTATGTGTGTCCGCTGCTGACTGATGCTAGGGTGCCACTCCAATTGAGAAATACGACCGCCCACTGTTCCGCAAACATTTGTCCCAAGCTGTACGCGCTGTGGTGCTACCCATTATGGGCTGACTTTAATGTTACTCTTTCTCTCTGTTTGAGAGTTCATAACACATAAATATACTACTGTAGAAGTCGTTTTTTCCACGTGGAAAATGTTTTCGCGTTTTCGAAGGAAGGTGGTTTGAGGAGTGATTCGCGATAACTTGATTTCGAGCCCTACGTTTCTGGGAGTGCTATGCCCTTGCGTATTGTGCCGTCGTCAATGCTGTGGCATATTTCGGTGCTCACAGACATGGCAGGAAAGGCCCTGTACAATGGCCATTAGGGACCCTGCAGGAGGCCATAGTAGTGGCTGTGTTCCCCTGACGTCTGAACCTCTAACGACAGTCAACAAAGCAAGCACACTGTCTTTAAAAATGACATAAAAATACCAAAACAATGTAGTGTTGCCCCCAGTGCTCCTAATCGCCTTCTACCAATACTCCTCTATCGACATCGTCGCTGGCGATCGACAGCGGTTCGTAATAAGACCCCTAACGTCTTAACCTCTAATGACAGTGAGCAAACCAAGCACACTGTCGTTAGAAGCGACATAGAAATATCAAAACAAGGAAGTGTCACTCCCTGTGCTCGTAATCACCTTATACCAATGCTCCTCTATCGGCATCGGCACTGGCGCTGTACAGCAGCTTGGAATAGGAACCCTGACGTCTCAACCTGCATCGACAGTCCACAAATCAAGCACACTGTCGTTAAAAGCTACATGGGAATACCAAAACGGGCAAGTGTCCCTTCTGATGCTCGTAGTCGTCTTCTGCCGATACTCTATCAACACTGTCTCTGGCCCTCGACACTGGCTCGGATAGGGTCCCTGACGTCTTAACCCATAACGACAGTCAACAAACCAAATGCACTGTCATGAAAAACGACATGAAAATACCAATAAGGGCAAGTGCTGCTCCCAGTGCTCGTAATCATCTTCTAACGACACCGTCGCTGGCGCTGGGCAGTGGCTCGGAATAAAGCCCCTGACATCTGAACCTCTAACGACAGTCAACAAAGCAAGCACACTGTCTTTAAAAGCGACATAGAAATATCAAAACAAGGAAGTGTCACTCCCGGTGCTCGTAATCATCTTCTACCAATACTCCTCTATCGGCATCGTCGCTGGTGATCGACAGCGGTTCCTAATAGGACCCCTAACGTCTTAACCTCTAATGGCAGTGAGCAAACCAAGCACACTGTCGTTAGAAGCGACATAGAAATATCAAAACAAGGAAGTGTCACTCCCGGTGCTCGTAATCATCTTCTACCAATACTCCTCTATCGGCATCGTTGCTGGTGATCGACAGCGGTTCCTAATAGGACCCCTAACGTCTTAACCTCTAATGGCAGTGAGCAAACCAAGCACACTGTCGTTAGAAGCGACATAGAAATATCAAAACAAGGAAGTGTCACTCCCGGTGCTCGTAATCATCTTCTACCAATACTCCTCTATCGGCATCGTTGCTGGTGATCGACAGCGGTTCCTAATAGGACCCCTAACGTCTTAACCTCTAATGGCAGTGAGCAAACCAAGCACACTGTCGTTAGAAGCGACATAGAAATATCAAAACAAGGAAGTGTCACTCCCGGTGCTCGTAATCATCTTCTACCAATACTCCTCTATCGGCATCGTTGCTGGTGATCGACAGCGGTTCCTAATAGGACCCCTAACGTCTTAACCTCTAATGGCAGTGAGCAAACCAAGCACACTGTCGTTAGAAGCGACATAGAAATATCAAAACAAGGAAGTGTCACTCCCGGTGCTCGTAATCATCTTCTACCAATACTCCTCTATCGGCATCGTCGCTGGTGATCGACAGCGGTTCCTAATAGGACCCCTAACGTCTTAACCTCTAATGGCAGTGAGCAAACCAAGCACACTGTCGTTAGAAGCGACATAGAAATATCAAAACAAGGAAGTGTCACTCCCGGTGCTCGTAATCATCTTCTACCAATACTCCTCTATCGGCATCGTTGCTGGTGATCGACAGCGGTTCCTAATAGGACCCCTAACGTCTTAACCTCTAATGGCAGTGAGCAAACCAAGCACACTGTCGTTAGAAGCGACATAGAAATATCAAAACAAGGAAGTGTCACTCCCGGTGCTCGTAATCATCTTCTACCAATACTCCTCTATCGGCATCGTTGCTGGTGATCGACAGCGGTTCCTAATAGGACCCCTAACGACTTAACCTCTAATGGCAGTGAGCAAACCAAGCACACTGTCGTTAAAAGCGACATAGATATATCAAAACAAGGAAGTGTCACTCCCGTTGCTCGTAATCATCTTCTACCAATACTCCTCTATCAGCATCGTCGCTGGTGATCGACAGCGGTTCCTAATAGGACCCCTAACGACTTAACCTCTAATGGCAGTGAGCAAACCAAGCACACTGTCGTTAAAAGCGACATAGATATATCAAAACAAGGAAGTGTCACTCCCGTTGCTCGTAATCATCTTCTACCAATACTCCTCTATCGGCATCGTCGCTGGTGATCGACAGCGGTTCCTAATAGGACCCCTAACGTCTTAACCTCTAATGGCAGTGAGCAAACCAAGCACACTGTCGTTAGAAGCGACATAGAAATATCAAAACAAGGAAGTGTCACTCCCGGTGCTCGTAATCATCTTCTACCAATACTCCTCTATCGGCATCGTTGCTGGTGATCGACAGCGGTTCCTAATAGGACCCCTAACGTCTTAACCTCTAATGGCAGTGAGCAAACCAAGCACACTGTCGTTAGAAGCGACATAGAAATATCAAAACAAGGAAGTGTCACTCCCGGTGCTCGTAATCATCTTCTACCAATACTCCTCTATCGGCATCGTTGCTGGTGATCGACAGCGGTTCCTAATAGGACCCCTAACGACTTAACCTCTAATGGCAGTGAGCAAACCAAGCACACTGTCGGTGGTGAGCGCCCTCTCCCTTTGCCGCGGAAACCAGTTATCGCCAGTTGCTCCGGAGAATTGGGGCTGGAAGAGGCGGTCGGGCCAGGTGCAGTGTTTCCCGTCCACCGTTCGTTATTCCTAGCGCCGTGCTGTACATTCAATTTCCGCGGTAATTATGACTCTATTGCGGTGAGTGCATTCTGTTCATGTTTAATGCGTGCGTTGATGTGTCGGCCAGATTGCTATCATTCCAATGCAGACGTCAGCCAGTGTAGACAGGGGGTGTAACCTTTGGCGATGAATCAATTCTTGTGGTGCATGTTACTGGCCTGTGTTAATAATGACATCTCTGCTACTCTCAGTATGGCGGCAAGTGGATCGCGTTACGACTGATATAGTGCAAGAAAATTTCATTGAATTGTCGAAATCGCCCGCGTAGTTGAACTAGAAGCCGACCCCACTGCGTACGTTAACCTTGGACACACTGCTAGGAGTACGTCTGATTGTTCCTTTCTTTCCCATGTGTCTTCATATTTAGGACGCGTGCCTGGGAGGGGGACAGCCCGCGGGTTTTTCCGAAAAATAGGCTGAACCAGGGCGCGTGATTAGAGATGTGGTGTTAGCAATGGCGGAGAGTGTTCATATTTTACACGCATGCCAGGGAGGGACGGGTCAACGCGAGAGTGATTGGAACTGTAAAAAGAAAAGATGTCGCGGATAGCGCAGGCTTTTCGTGTTTGCTGCGTGTTTGGGGGGGGGGGGGGGGGGGTATGGCTGCTTTTGCAAAATTTCGTCGGTTAGGCTTAACCCGACCACGCGCTGAAGTGATTGGCACTGTGCCAAAAAGATATCGAGGGTAGCCCAGGTTTTTCGCGTACGTGTTTTGACGAGGGGACTTCGGCCAGATTTCGTCGTTTAGAATTAGAAGCCGACCCCACTGCGTACGTTAACGTTGGACACACAGCTAGGAATACGTCTGATTGTTCCTTTCTTTCCCAGGCATCTTTTGACGAGAGACGGAACCCTAGTTCACAGACGTGGACTAATGCCCAGAGGAGTGTTCAGAAGGAGGATGACCTGCTACGTGTGGCGTGTTGGCTCGGTAAGTGTCTCGTGTTCATATTTATGGCGGGCGTCGTTAGAGATCCTTCGTTAGAACGTATTCGTGATTAGAGATGTGGTGTTAGCAATGGCGGAGAGTGTTCATATTTACGACGCCTTTCTGGGAGGGGAGCGGGCGGTGGGTTTTCTTGAAAAAAAAAAAAAAAGGCTGAACCAGGGCGCGTGATTAGAGAGTGGTGTTAGCAATGGCTCCAAGCCCGGAGTGTTCATATTGACGACGCGTGTCTGAGAGGGATGCAGCCGGCGGGTTTTCCCGATAAAAAAAGGGGCTTAGCTCGAGTGCCTGGGCGCGTGATTAGAGATGTGGTGTTAGCAATGGCGGAAAGCACAGTGTTTATATTTTTCATGCATGCCAGGGAGGGAAGGGGCCACGCGAGAAGTGCTTGGAACTGTGAAACGAAAAGATATCGCGGATAGCGCAGGCTTTTCGAGTTTACTGCGTGCTTGGACGGCGGGGCTGCGGCAAAATTTCGTCGTTTAGGCTTAGCCCGATCACGCGTTGGACTGATTCGAACTGTGAAAATATGATATCGCTGATAGCGCAGGCTTGTCGTGTTTACGGCGTGTTTTTTTTTTTTGGGGGGGGGGGGGGGGGTAAGGCAACTGTTGCAAAATTTCGTCGGTTAGGCTTAGCCCGACCACGCGCAGAAGTGATTGGCACTGTGCCAAAAAGTTATCACGGGTAGCCCAGGCTTTTTGTGTGCGTGTTTTGATGGGGGGCTGTGGCAAAATTTCGTCGTTTAGGCTTAGCCCGATCACGCGTTGGACTGATTCGAACTGTGAAAATATGATATCGCTGATAGCGCAGGCTTGTCGTGTTTACGGCGTGTTTTTTTTTTTGGGGGGGGGGGTAAGGCAACTGTTGCAAAATTTCGTCGGTTAGGCTTAGCCCGACCACGCGCTGAAGTGATTGGCACTGTGCCAAAAAGTTATCACGGGTAGCCCAGGCTTTTTGTGTGCGTGTTTTGATGGGGGGCTGAGGCAAAATTTCGTCGTTTACGCTTGGCCCGCCCACCCGCTGAAGTAATTGGAACTGTGAAAATAAGATATCTCTGATAGCGCATTGTGTTCGTAATTGCTGTACTGCCTTCGCGTCATTCCGTTCCCTTGGTGGCGGCGGGGCTGCTAGCGGCACCACACGGGAGAGATGGCGATCCGATAACCACGCTTCGTCTGCTAGCGCTGAATTTCCATTCCTCCCCGCAAAACGTGGAAAGCGCTGCCCCGTCGATGCATTTGGAGCTAGCAGACGACGCGGGGTTATCGGATCGCCATCTCTCCCGTGTGGAGGCGCTCGCAACAACCCCAGTCACCAGGGAAACGGAAGTGATTTGCTTGTCGGTGGTGGTGAGCGCCCTCTCCCTTTGCCGCGGAAACCAGTTATCGCCAGTTGCTCCGGAGAATTGGGGCTGGAAGAGGCGGTCGGGCCAGGTGCAGTGTTTCCCGTCCACCGTTCGTTATTCCTAGCGCCGTGCTGTACATTCAATTTCCGCGGTAATTATGACTCTATTGCGGTGAGTGCATTCTGTTCATGTTTAATGCGTGCGTTGATGTGTCGGCCAGATTGCTATCATTCCAATGCAGACGTCAGCCAGTGTAGACAGGGGGTGTAACCTTTGGCGATGAATCAATTCTTGTGGTGCATGTTACTGGCCTGTGTTAATAATGACATCTCTGCTACTCTCAGTATGGCGGCAAGTGGATCGCGTTACGACTGATATAGTGCAAGAAAATTTCATTGAATTGTCGAAATCGCCCGCGTAGTTGAACTAGAAGCCGACCCCACTGCGTACGTTAACCTTGGACACACTGCTAGGAGTACGTCTGATTGTTCCTTTCTTTCCCATGTGTCTTCATATTTAGGACGCGTGCCTGGGAGGGGGACAGCCCGCGGGTTTTTCCGAAAAATAGGCTGAACCAGGGCGCGTGATTAGAGATGTGGTGTTAGCAATGGCGGAGAGTGTTCATATTTTACACGCATGCCAGGGAGGGACGGGTCAACGCGAGAGTGATTGGAACTGTAAAAAGAAAAGATGTCGCGGATAGCGCAGGCTTTTCGTGTTTGCTGCGTGTTTGGGGGGGGGGGGGTATGGCTGCTTTTGCAAAATTTCGTCGGTTAGGCTTAACCCGACCACGCGCTGAAGTGATTGGCACTGTGCCAAAAAGATATCGAGGGTAGCCCAGGTTTTTCGCGTACGTGTTTTGACGAGGGGACTTCGGCCAGATTTCGTCGTTTAGAATTAGAAGCCGACCCCACTGCGTACGTTAACGTTGGACACACAGCTAGGAATACGTCTGATTGTTCCTTTCTTTCCCAGGCATCTTTTGACGAGAGACGGAACCCTAGTTCACAGACGTGGACTAATGCCCAGAGGAGTGTTCAGAAGGAGGATGACCTGCTACGTGTGGCGTGTTGGCTCGGTAAGTGTCTCGTGTTCATATTTATGGCGGGCGTCGTTAGAGATCCTTCGTTAGAACGTATTCGTGATTAGAGATGTGGTGTTAGCAATGGCGGAGAGTGTTCATATTTACGACGCCTTTCTGGGAGGGGAGCGGGCGGTGGGTTTTCTTGAAAAAAAAAAAAAAAAGGCTGAACCAGGGCGCGTGATTAGAGAGTGGTGTTAGCAATGGCTCCAAGCCCGGAGTGTTCATATTGACGACGCGTGTCTGAGAGGGATGCAGCCGGCGGGTTTTCCCGATAAAAAAAGGGGCTTAGCTCGAGTGCCTGGGCGCGTGATTAGAGATGTGGTGTTAGCAATGGCGGAAAGCACAGTGTTTATATTTTTCATGCATGCCAGGGAGGGAAGGGGCCACGCGAGAAGTGCTTGGAACTGTGAAACGAAAAGATATCGCGGATAGCGCAGGCTTTTCGAGTTTACTGCGTGCTTGGACGGCGGGGCTGCGGCAAAATTTCGTCGTTTAGGCTTAGCCCGATCACGCGTTGGACTGATTCGAACTGTGAAAATATGATATCGCTGATAGCGCAGGCTTGTCGTGTTTACGGCGTGTTTTTTTTTTTTTTGGGGGGGGGGGGGGGTAAGGCAACTGTTGCAAAATTTCGTCGGTTAGGCTTAGCCCGACCACGCGCAGAAGTGATTGGCACTGTGCCAAAAAGTTATCACGGGTAGCCCAGGCTTTTTGTGTGCGTGTTTTGATGGGGGGCTGTGGCAAAATTTCGTCGTTTAGGCTTAGCCCGATCACGCGTTGGACTGATTCGAACTGTGAAAATATGATATCGCTGATAGCGCAGGCTTGTCGTGTTTACGGCGTGTTTTTTTTTTGGGGGTGGGGGGGTAAGGCAACTGTTGCAAAATTTCGTCGGTTAGGCTTAGCCCGACCACGCGCTGAAGTGATTGGCACTGTGCCAAAAAGTTATCACGGGTAGCCCAGGCTTTTTGTGTGCGTGTTTTGATGGGGGGCTGAGGCAAAATTTCGTCGTTTACGCTTGGCCCGCCCACCCGCTGAAGTAATTGGAACTGTGAAAATAAGATATCTCTGATAGCGCATTGTGTTCGTAATTGCTGTACTGCCTTCGCGTCATTCCGTTCCCTTGGTGGCGGCGGGGCTGCTAGCGGCACCACACGGGAGAGATGGCGATCCGATAACCACGCTTCGTCTGCTAGCGCTGAATTTCCATTCCTCCCCGCAAAACGTGGAAAGCGCTGCCCCGTCGATGCATTTGGAGCTAGCAGACGACGCGGGGTTATCGGATCGCCATCTCTCCCGTGTGGAGGCGCTCGCAACAACCCCAGTCACCAGGGAAACGGAAGTGATTTGCTTGTCGGTGGTGGTGAGCGCCCTCTCCCTTTGCCGCGGAAACCAGTTATCGCCAGTTGCTCCGGAGAATTGGGGCTGGAAGAGGCGGTCGGGCCAGGTGCAGTGTTTCCCGTCCACCGTTCGTTATTCCTAGCGCCGTGCTGTACATTCAATTTCCGCGGTAATTATGACTCTATTGCGGTGAGTGCATTCTGTTCATGTTTAATGCGTGCGTTGATGTGTCGGCCAGATTGCTATCATTCCAATGCAGACGTCAGCCAGTGTAGACAGGGGGTGTAACCTTTGGCGATGAATCAATTCTTGTGGTGCATGTTACTGGCCTGTGTTAATAATGACATCTCTGCTACTCTCAGTATGGCGGCAAGTGGATCGCGTTACGACTGATATAGTGCAAGAAAATTTCATTGAATTGTCGAAATCGCCCGCGTAGTTGAACTAGAAGCCGACCCCACTGCGTACGTTAACCTTGGACACACTGCTAGGAGTACGTCTGATTGTTCCTTTCTTTCCCATGTGTCTTCATATTTAGGACGCGTGCCTGGGAGGGGGACAGCCCGCGGGTTTTTCCGAAAATAGGCTGAACCAGGGCGCGTGATTAGAGATGTGGTGTTAGCAATGGCGGAGAGTGTTCATATTTTACACGCATGCCAGGGAGGGACGGGTCAACGCGAGAGTGATTGGAACTGTAAAAAGAAAAGATGTCGCGGATAGCGCAGGCTTTTCGTGTTTGCTGCGTGTTTGGGGGGGGGGGGGGTATGGCTGCTTTTGCAAAATTTCGTCGGTTAGGCTTAACCCGACCACGCGCTGAAGTGATTGGCACTGTGCCAAAAAGATATCGAGGGTAGCCCAGGTTTTTCGCGTACGTGTTTTGACGAGGGGACTTCGGCCAGATTTCGTCGTTTAGAATTAGAAGCCGACCCCACTGCGTACGTTAACGTTGGACACACAGCTAGGAATACGTCTGATTGTTCCTTTCTTTCCCAGGCATCTTTTGACGAGAGACGGAACCCTAGTTCACAGACGTGGACTAATGCCCAGAGGAGTGTTCAGAAGGAGGATGACCTGCTACGTGTGGCGTGTTGGCTCGGTAAGTGTCTCGTGTTCATATTTATGGCGGGCGTCGTTAGAGATCCTTCGTTAGAACGTATTCGTGATTAGAGATGTGGTGTTAGCAATGGCGGAGAGTGTTCATATTTACGACGCCTTTCTGGGAGGGGAGCGGGCGGTGGGTTTTCTTGAAAAAAAAAAAAAAGGCTGAACCAGGGCGCGTGATTAGAGAGTGGTGTTAGCAATGGCTCCAAGCCCGGAGTGTTCATATTGACGACGCGTGTCTGAGAGGGATGCAGCCGGCGGGTTTTCCCGATAAAAAAAGGGGCTTAGCTCGAGTGCCTGGGCGCGTGATTAGAGATGTGGTGTTAGCAATGGCGGAAAGCACAGTGTTTATATTTTTCATGCATGCCAGGGAGGGAAGGGGCCACGCGAGAAGTGCTTGGAACTGTGAAACGAAAAGATATCGCGGATAGCGCAGGCTTTTCGAGTTTACTGCGTGCTTGGACGGCGGGGCTGCGGCAAAATTTCGTCGTTTAGGCTTAGCCCGATCACGCGTTGGACTGATTCGAACTGTGAAAATATGATATCGCTGATAGCGCAGGCTTGTCGTGTTTACGGCGTGTTTTTTTTTTTTTTTGGGGGGGGGGTAAGGCAACTGTTGCAAAATTTCGTCGGTTAGGCTTAGCCCGACCACGCGCAGAAGTGATTGGCACTGTGCCAAAAAGTTATCACGGGTAGCCCAGGCTTTTTGTGTGCGTGTTTTGATGGGGGGCTGTGGCAAAATTTCGTCGTTTAGGCTTAGCCCGATCACGCGTTGGACTGATTCGAACTGTGAAAATATGATATCGCTGATAGCGCAGGCTTGTCGTGTTTACGGCGTGTTTTTTTTTTTGGGGGGGGGGGTAAGGCAACTGTTGCAAAATTTCGTCGGTTAGGCTTAGCCCGACCACGCGCTGAAGTGATTGGCACTGTGCCAAAAAGTTATCACGGGTAGCCCAGGCTTTTTGTGTGCGTGTTTTGATGGGGGGCTGAGGCAAAATTTCGTCGTTTACGCTTGGCCCGCCCACCCGCTGAAGTAATTGGAACTGTGAAAATAAGATATCTCTGATAGCGCATTGTGTTCGTAATTGCTGTACTGCCTTCGCGTCATTCCGTTCCCTTGGTGGCGGCGGGGCTGCTAGCGGCACCACACGGGAGAGATGGCGATCCGATAACCACGCTTCGTCTGCTAGCGCTGAATTTCCATTCCTCCCCGCAAAACGTGGAAAGCGCTGCCCCGTCGATGCATTTGGAGCTAGCAGACGACGCGGGGTTATCGGATCGCCATCTCTCCCGTGTGGAGGCGCTCGCAACAACCCCAGTCACCAGGGAAACGGAAGTGATTTGCTTGTCGGTGGTGGTGAGCGCCCTCTCCCTTTGCCGCGGAAACCAGTTATCGCCAGTTGCTCCGGAGAATTGGGGCTGGAAGAGGCGGTCGGGCCAGGTGCAGTGTTTCCCGTCCACCGTTCGTTATTCCTAGCGCCGTGCTGTACATTCAATTTCCGCGGTAATTATGACTCTATTGCGGTGAGTGCATTCTGTTCATGTTTAATGCGTGCGTTGATGTGTCGGCCAGATTGCTATCATTCCAATGCAGACGTCAGCCAGTGTAGACAGGGGGTGTAACCTTTGGCGATGAATCAATTCTTGTGGTGCATGTTACTGGCCTGTGTTAATAATGACATCTCTGCTACTCTCAGTATGGCGGCAAGTGGATCGCGTTACGACTGATATAGTGCAAGAAAATTTCATTGAATTGTCGAAATCGCCCGCGTAGTTGAACTAGAAGCCGACCCCACTGCGTACGTTAACCTTGGACACACTGCTAGGAGTACGTCTGATTGTTCCTTTCTTTCACATGTGTCTTCATATTTAGGACGCGTGCCTGGGAGGGGGACAGCCCGCGGGTTTTTCCGAAAAATAGGCTGAACCAGGGCGCGTGATTAGAGATGTGGTGTTAGCAATGGCGGAGAGTGTTCATATTTTACACGCATGCCAGGGAGGGACGGGTCAACGCGAGAGTGATTGGAACTGTAAAAAGAAAAGATGTCGCGGATAGCGCAGGCTTTTCGTGTTTGCTGCGTGTTTGGGGGGGGGGGGGGGGGTATGGCTGCTTTTGCAAAATTTCGTCGGTTAGGCTTAACCCGACCACGCGCTGAAGTGATTGGCACTGTGCCAAAAAGATATCGAGGGTAGCCCAGGTTTTTCGCGTACGTGTTTTGACGAGGGGACTTCGGCCAGATTTCGTCGTTTAGAATTAGAAGCCGACCCCACTGCGTACGTTAACGTGGGACACACAGCTAGGAATACGTCTGATTGTTCCTTTCTTTCCCAGGCATCTTTTGACGAGAGACGGAACCCTAGTTCACAGACGTGGACTAATGCCCAGAGGAGTGTTCAGAAGGAGGATGACCTGCTACGTGTGGCGTGTTGGCTCGGTAAGTGTCTCGTGTTCATATTTATGGCGGGCGTCGTTAGAGATCCTTCGTTAGAACGTATTCGTGATTAGAGATGTGGTGTTAGCAATGGCGGAGAGTGTTCATATTTACGACGCCTTTCTGGGAGGGGAGCGGGCGGTGGGTTTTCTTGAAAAAAAAAAAAAAAGGCTGAACCAGGGCGCGTGATTAGAGAGTGGTGTTAGCAATGGCTCCAAGCCCGGAGTGTTCATATTGACGACGCGTGTCTGAGAGGGATGCAGCCGGCGGGTTTTCCCGATAAAAAAAGGGGCTTAGCTCGAGTGCCTGGGCGCGTGATTAGAGATGTGGTGTTAGCAATGGCGGAAAGCACAGTGTTTATATTTTTCATGCATGCCAGGGAGGGAAGGGGCCACGCGAGAAGTGCTTGGAACTGTGAAACGAAAAGATATCGCGGATAGCGCAGGCTTTTCGAGTTTACTGCGTGCTTGGACGGCGGGGCTGCGGCAAAATTTCGTCGTTTAGGCTTAGCCCGATCACGCGTTGGACTGATTCGAACTGTGAAAATATGATATCGCTGATAGCGCAGGCTTGTCGTGTTTACGGCGTGTTTTTTTTTTTTTGGGGGGGGGGGGGGGGTAAGGCAACTGTTGCAAAATTTCGTCGGTTAGGCTTAGCCCGACCACGCGCAGAAGTGATTGGCACTGTGCCAAAAAGTTATCACGGGTAGCCCAGGCTTTTTGTGTGCGTGTTTTGATGGGGGGCTGTGGCAAAATTTCGTCGTTTAGGCTTAGCCCGATCACGCGTTGGACTGATTCGAACTGTGAAAATATGATATCGCTGATAGCGCAGGCTTGTCGTGTTTACGGCGTGTTTTTTTTTTGGGGGGGGGGGGGGGTAAGGCAACTGTTGCAAAATTTCGTCGGTTAGGCTTAGCCCGACCACGCGCTGAAGTGATTGGCACTGTGCCAAAAAGTTATCACGGGTAGCCCAGGCTTTTTGTGTGCGTGTTTTGATGGGGGGCTGAGGCAAAATTTCGTCGTTTACGCTTGGCCCGCCCACCCGCTGAAGTAATTGGAACTGTGAAAATAAGATATCTCTGATAGCGCATTGTGTTCGTAATTGCTGTACTGCCTTCGCGTCATTCCGTTCCCTTGGTGGCGGCGGGGCTGCTAGCGGCACCACACGGGAGAGATGGCGATCCGATAACCACGCTTCGTCTGCTAGCGCTGAATTTCCATTCCTCCCCGCAAAACGTGGAAAGCGCTGCCCCGTCGATGCATTTGGAGCTAGCAGACGACGCGGGGTTATCGGATCGCCATCTCTCCCGTGTGGAGGCGCTCGCAACAACCCCAGTCACCAGGGAAACGGAAGTGATTTGCTTGTCGGTGGTGGTGAGCGCCCTCTCCCTTTGCCGCGGAAACCAGTTATCGCCAGTTGCTCCGGAGAATTGGGGCTGGAAGAGGCGGTCGGGCCAGGTGCAGTGTTTCCCGTCCACCGTTCGTTATTCCTAGCGCCGTGCTGTACATTCAATTTCCGCGGTAATTATGACTCTATTGCGGTGAGTGCATTCTGTTCATGTTTAATGCGTGCGTTGATGTGTCGGCCAGATTGCTATCATTCCAATGCAGACGTCAGCCAGTGTAGACAGGGGGTGTAACCTTTGGCGATGAATCAATTCTTGTGGTGCATGTTACTGGCCTGTGTTAATAATGACATCTCTGCTACTCTCAGTATGGCGGCAAGTGGATCGCGTTACGACTGATATAGTGCAAGAAAATTTCATTGAATTGTCGAAATCGCCCGCGTAGTTGAACTAGAAGCCGACCCCACTGCGTACGTTAACCTTGGACACACTGCTAGGAGTACGTCTGATTGTTCCTTTCTTTCCCATGTGTCTTCATATTTAGGACGCGTGCCTGGGAGGGGGACAGCCCGCGGGTTTTTCCGAAAAATAGGCTGAACCAGGGCGCGTGATTAGAGATGTGGTGTTAGCAATGGCGGAGAGTGTTCATATTTTACACGCATGCCAGGGAGGGACGGGTCAACGCGAGAGTGATTGGAACTGTAAAAAGAAAAGATGTCGCGGATAGCGCAGGCTTTTCGTGTTTGCTGCGTGTTTGCTTGTTTGCTTGTTTGCTTGCTGCGTGTTTGCTGCCACAGTTGCTTCGCGGCGCTAACACAGAATTAAAAAAAAATTTTTTTGTGAGTCTGCATGAAGTTGGTTATAATACAGCGCAAGATATTTTCCCCGAGTGCAAACAAACTGGCATGTTCACGACTGAGCAACATTCTGCTTGGGGTGTCGTCTGCTCTTTACACGGTGCTTTTCCCTTTAGTTACTCTCTAGGAATCACTGCAGCTTTCTTTTATCATATACTATGCTCTGAATGGTCTGCTTGAGAATAAAGTGGAAGAAGGCCTCCTCTTATTTGTGTGTTCTTGTGTTTTTTTCAGGAGTGCTGACCTTTATCGTACAGATGAAGCTTTCACACGTTATGCCTCACTGGTGCAAGCTACACACAAAACATCCGAGCGTCCACCCCCCAGGAGCCATTCATTCATCTCAGACACTTAAAGAGACAGTTCGAACAGCACAGTGTTCAAGTGCCTTGTAAAGCATGGACTACACCCGTGACGATAAATAAGAGCTTCTGTCAAATAGTAGTTGCAGGAGGGACTCCGGCACTACCGGCTTCAAATTGCGACAATATCGGGAAAAAATTCTGGCAAGAACATGCTTTTTCGTGGTGCAGTAAAACCCAGCCTTAAACCCCGCTCGAGCTTGAGGGAAACACGAAGGATGACATGACACGAAGGCTCCCTTGAGCTCAGGGGTTCATTGTGCCATGGATATTCACCAGCCTAACCGCGGTTCTCTCACTTCTCCCAAGCCAACAGCCTTTTCCTTAATTTTTTTTTTTTACTCCTTCTATATCATGAGCGTTCCATTTGACTTCTTGCTAAGATATTCTCATTTTGGTTGTTAGTGTTAGCACCAGCCATATACAGGAAAAGTGTACTTGCCAGAAAAGAAGACAGACCCCAAAATGTTAGTCTTGTGCAGTTCGGTTACCCTGGCATAAAGAATTCAAAGTTGTGAACAGTAAAGTTTATATACATTGAAAAGCATATATGTGTGGATGAATGCGTTAAAGCATTATTTCTTCTGGCCTGTTTGGTTGTACATGGTGCAATATCCTGTTCATGGCATGCTTTGCAGAGCTAACATGCTGCAATCCGGAGTTTCGCACTCAATGTGTCAAAAAAAATCATTAAAGGAACAGACATCCCACATTCTTCTGTGAGCAAAATAAAACGCAATAATGGTGGCACAATGGCAGAGCAATCTTGCCCAATGTTTACTCATGGACAGTAATGTCGAAACATTACGAATCACTCTTTTTTTTCCTGGAAAGTCTGGTTGTAATGAGGCACATAGCTTTGCATTTTACTGTTAAACCTGGCTGGATGAAGACAGGAAAAACTGGAATTGGGAGTAGCTGTGCAGCCTTGCTAGATATCAGGAACATACCTGGGTAAATTACTTCTAAAATGTAATTAAATTACATTACTCCAGTTAGAATTTAATTAAATTACATTTCTCCAGCTAGAATTTAATTAATTACATTTCTCCAGTTAGAATTTAATTAAATTACATTACTTGTTAGTGCAATTGAAATGTAATGAAATTACATTACAATTACTACGAAACAGTAACTACATTACGGAGTCATTACTGTGAACTTAATCCTAACGCTATTGAGCACGTGGAAATTAATTGTCAAACAACACTATGTTGTAACAGCAAGGCGTATTTTATTCTGTGCATCACAAGGATTGTCACTCTCTCTTATTGCAAAATAAGCTCTTCTTGCAGCAGAAACAACTGACTCTCGAAGTGGCCGTTTAGGCTGCTCCTTGTATCAGGAAACGGGTCTTCAGCCATGCCGAAGACTCTCTCTATCGGTGCGGACGATGGCAACGCGGTGTTGTACTCGTAGTCATCATCATCATCTTCATCTTTTAACCCGCCAGTCGCCAGCTCTTTCTGCCAAGTGCCAGCACAGAACACACACTCGATTGTTTTGTAAAAAGTAATGAGTAATGTCAATAAAAGTACTGCCCAACTAATTAAATTACATTACAAATTAGCAGAAAAAGTAATTTATTACTGTCATTTCATTACAGTAATAACATTACTACCCAGGTATGATCAGGAAGGGACCGGACAGAAATCGAGTGATCGGCATTTCTATCCATCTGAGAGTATGTGTGTCCGCTGCTGACTGATGCTAGGGTGCCACTCCAATTGAGAAATACGACCGCCCACTGTTCCGCAAACATTTGTCCCAAGCTGTACGCGCTGTGGTGCTACCCATTATGGGCTGACTTTAATGTTACTCTTTCTCTCTGTTTGAGAGTTCATAACACATAAATATGCTACTGTAGAAGTCGTTTTTTCCACGTGGAAAATGTTTTCGTGTTTTCGAAGGAAGGTGGTTTGAGGAGTGATTCACGATAACTTGATTTTGAGGCCCTACGTTTCTGGGAGTGCTATGCCCTTGCGTGTTGTGCCGTCGTCAATGCTGTGGCATATTTCGGTGCTCACAGACATGGCAGGAAAGGCCCTGTACAATGGCCATTAGGGACCCTGCAGGAGGCCATAGTAGTGGCTGTGTTCCCCTGACCTCTGAACCTCTAACGACAGTCAACAAACCAAGCGGGCTGTCTTTAAAAGTGACATGAAAATACCAAAACAAGGAAGTGTCGTCCCCAGTGCTCGTAATCTCCCTCTAACGATGCTCCTCTATCGGCATCGTCGCTGGCGATCGACAGCGGTTCCTAATAGGACCCCTAACGTCTTAACCTCTAATGGCAGTGAGCAAACCAAGCACACTGTCGTTAGAAGCGACATAGAAATATCAAAACAAGGAAGTGTCACTCCCGGTGCTCGTAATCACTTTCTACCAATGCTCCTCTATCGGCACCATCGCTGGAGCTGGATAGCAGCTCCGAATAGGGACCCTGATGTCTTAACCTGCATTGACAGTCCACGAATCAAGCACACTGTCGTTAAAAGCTACATGGGAATACCAAAACGGGCAAGTGTCGCTTCTGATGCTCGTAGTCGTCTTCTGCCGATACTCTATCAACACTGTCTCTGGCCCTCGACACCGAGTCGCTTTTGCGCCAAAAACCTCCAATTATCATCATCATCAGCCCTCGACACCGACTCGGAATAGGGTCCCTGACGTCTTAACCCATAACGACAGTCAACAAACGAAATGCACTGTCATGAAAAACGACATGAAAATACCAATAAGGGCAGGTGCTGCTCCCAGTGCTCGTAATCATGTTCTAACGACACCGTCGCTGGCGCTGGGCAGTGACTCAGAATAAAGCCCCTGACGTCTGAACCTGTAACGACAGTCAACAAAGCAAGCGCACTGTCTTTAAAAGCAACATAGAAATATCAAAACAAGGAAGTGTCACTCCCGGTGCTCGTAATCGTCTTCTACCAATACTTCTCTATCGGCACCGTCGCTGGTGATCGACAGCGGTTCCTAATAGGACCCCTAACGTCTTAACCTCTAATGGCAGTGAGCAAACCAAGCACACTGTCGTTAAAAGCGACATAGAAATATCAAAACAAGGAAGTGTCACTCCCGGTGCTCGTAATCATCTTCTACCAATACTTCTCTATCGGCATCGTCGCTGGTGATCGACAGCGGTTCCTAATAGGACCCCTAACGTCTTAACCTCTAATGGCAGTGATCAAACCAAGCACACTGTCGTTAAAAGCGACATAGAAATATCAAAACAAGGAAGTGTCACTCCCGGTGCTCGTAATCATCTTCTACCAATACTCCTCTATCAGCATCGTCGCTGGTGATCGACAGCGGTTCCTAATAGGACCCCTAACGTCTTAACCTCTAATCGCAGTGAGCAAACCAAGCACACTGTCGTTAAAAGCGACATAGAAATATCAAAACAAGGAAGTGTCACTCCCGGTGCTCGTAATCATCTTCTACCAATACTCCTCTATCGGCATCGTCGCTGGTGATCGACAGCGGTTCCTAATAGGACCCCTAACGTCTTAAAGGAGCAGTCTAGAGGCCCACAACTTTTTTTCTGTTTTTGGTCAGTATGGAATGTTACGCGGCCGAAAACAGTTTTCCCACAATTAGTGCAACGGTAGCTAAATTGGGACGCCTGCAATAGCTCCCCGAACCTCCCGCGCGCGAAACACCCTCCTTCGCCTTCACGATAGGCACGTGATGAGCGCTACCACACACGTCACTATGTGACGCAAGTGGTGAGGACGCTCCTCATTGGACTTGGGATCACATGATCGAGGTGAGCAACATCGCCCAGGCGCGAGCGTCTGCTACCGCTTGGGAGACGCCATGCGTTCTCCGGCTTCGTGATGTCCGAAACGGAGGGTTTGAAGGCTGTCAACGACACAACCACGATTTTTTGGGACCGCAGGCACCACGGGAAGAACGAGTGGTGCAGCCCGAAATTAACTGCGTTTGTACAGCAAAAACTCCGTGCTTCTCGACAGTGTGCAGCCTGTCCGACAGTTTTCACCGCGCAGTTGGTTCAGTGGCTAACAGGTGGCGCCACAATACCGCTTCGCAATAGCTTTCTGCTGCTGTGAAATCTGAGATTGCACAGAAGCCACGGATATATTACTCTTGTGATCGTAATCTTATTTTCTCAGGCTGCGTATATGCTTCTTCTTTTAAAGAAAACATGATATAAATCATATAAATAATAGAAGTCAACAAGAAGCAGCTAGCAATGTTCGTAGCAGACGGTTTTTCCTACGAACGAATGAGGGGCTCTCTACCACGAACGTCACACTAGAGTGGGTGTGGTCTGCAGTTGGAGCGCTCCGGCCTGTCACCGCGGCAGCGATTTTCCAAATTAATTGCACCGTGGTGATACAACTTTGGACAGAAATATTTTGTGGGAATGCTTTTCACATACTGCTTTACAAGATGACAGCAGTTTTGGGCCATGTTAGATACCACTTTAATGCTCCTTTAACCTCTAATGGCAGTGAGCAAACCAAGCACACTGTCGTTAAAAGCGACATAGAAATATCAAAACAAGGAAGTGTCACTCCCGGTGCTCGTAATCATCTTCTACTAATACTCCTCTATCAGCATCGTCGCTGGTGATCGACAGCGGTTCCTAATAGGACCCCTAACGTCTTAACCTCTAATGGCAGTGAGCAAACCAAGCACACTGTCGTTAAAAGCGACATAGAAATATCAAAACAAGGAAGTGTCACTCCCGGTGCTCGTAATCATCTTCTACCAATACTCCTCTATCGGCATCGTCGCTGGTGATCGACAGCGGTTCCTAATAGGACCCCTAACGTCTTAACCTCTAATGGCAGTGAGCAAACCAAGCACACTGTCGTTAAAACTGACATAGAAATATCAAAACAAGGAAGTGTCACTCCCGGTGCTCGTAATCATCATCTACCAATACTGCTCTATCGGCATCGTCGCTGGTGATCGACAGCGGTTCCTAATAGGACCCCTAACGTCTTAACCTCTAATGGCAGTGAGCAAACCAAGCACACTGTCGTTAAAACTGACATAGAAATATCAAAACAAGGAAGTGTCACTCCCGGTGCTCGTAATCATCTTCTACCAATACTCCTCTATCGGCATCGTCGCTGGTGATCGACAGCGGTTCCTAATAGGACCCCTAACGTCTTAACCTCTAATGGCAGTGAGCAAACCAAGCACACTGTCGTTAAAACTGACATAGAAATATCAAAACAAGGAAGTGTCACTCCCGGTGCTCGTAATCATCATCTACCAATACTGCTCTATCGGCATCGTCGCTGGTGATCGACAGCGGTTCCTAATAGGACCCCTAACGTCTTAACCTGTAATGGCAGTGAGCAAACCAAGCACACTGTTGTTAAAAGCGACATAGAAATATCAAAACAAGGAAGTGTCACTCCCGGTGCTCGTAATCGCCTTCTACCAATACTCCTCTATCGGCATCGTCGCTGGTGATCGACAGCGGTTCCTAATAGGGACCCTGATGTCTTAACCTGCATTGACAGTCCACAAATCAAGCACACTGTCGTTAAAAGCTACATGGGAATACCAAAACGGGCAAGTGTCGCTTCCGATGCTCGTAGTCGCCTTCTGCCGATACTCTATCAACACTGTCTCTGGCACTCGACACCGGCTCGGAATAGGGTCCCTGACGTCTTAACCCATAACGACAGTCAACAAACGAAATGCACTGTCATGAAAAACGATATGAAAATACCAAAACGGGCAAGTGTCGTCTTCTGCCGATACTCTATCAACACTGTCTTTGGCACTCGACACGGGCTCGGAATAGGGTCCCTGACGTCTTAACCCATAACGACAGTCAACAAACGAAATGCACTGTCATGAAAAACGACATGAAAATACCAAAACGGGCAAGTGTCGTCTTCTGCCGATACTCTATCAACACTGTCTTTGGCACTCGACACCGGCTCGGAATAGGGTCCCTCACGTCTTAACCCATAACGACAATCTACAAACGAAATGCACTGTCATGAAAAACGATATGAAAATACCAAAACGGGCAAGTGTCGTCTTCTGCCAATACTCTATCAACACTGTCTTTGGCACTCGACACCGGCTCGGAATAGGGTCCCTGACGTCTTAACCCATAACGCCAGTCAACAAACGGAATGCACTGTCATGAAAAACGACATGAAAATACCAAAACAGGCAAGTGTCGCTTCTGATGGTCGTAGTCGTCTTCTGCCGATACTCTATCAACACTGTCTCTGGCACTCGACACCGGCTCGGAATTGCGTTCCTGACGTCTTAACCCATAACGACAGTCAACAAACGAAATGCACTGTCATGAAAAACGATATGAAAATACCAAAACGGGCAAGTGTCGTCTTCTGCCAATACTCTATCAACACTGTCTCTGGCACTCGACACCGGCTCGGAATAGGGTCCCAGACGTCTTAACCCATAACGACAGTCAACAAACGAAATGCACTGTCATGAAAAACGACATGAAAATACCAAAACGGGCAAGTGTCGCTTCTGATGGTCGTAGTCGTCTTCTGCCGATACTCTATCAACACTGTCTCTGGCACTCGACACCGGCTCGGAATTGCGTTCCTGACGTCTTAACCCATAACGACAGTCAACAAACGAAATGCACTGTCATGAAAAACGACATGAAAATACCAAAACGGGCAAGTGTCGCTTCTGATGCTCGTAGTCGCCTTCTGCCGATACTCTATCAACACTGTCTCTGGCAATCGACACCAGCTCGGAATAGGGTCCCTGACATCTTAACCAATAACGACAGTCAACAAACGAAATGCACTGTCATGAAAAACGACATGAAAATACCAAAACGGGCAAGTGTCGCTTCTGATGCTCGTAGTCGTCTTCTGCCGATACTCTATCAACACTGTCTCTGGCACTCGACACCGGCTCGGAATAGGGTCCCTGACGTCTTAACCCATAACGACAGTCAACAAATGAAATGCACTGTCATGAAAAACGACATGAAAATACCAAAACGGGCAAGTGTCGCGTCTGATGCTCGTAGTCGTCTTCTGCCGATACTCTATCAACACTGTCTCTGGCACTCGACACCGGCTCGGAATAGGGTCCCTTACGTCTTAACCCATAACGACAGTCAACAAACGAAATGCACTGTCATGAAAAACATCATGAAAATACCAAACCGGGCGAGTGTCGCTTCTGATGCTCGTAGTCGTCTTCTGCCGATACTCTATCAACACTGTCTCTGGCACTCGACACCGGCTCGGAATAGGGTCCCTTACGTCTTAACCCATAACGACAGTCAACAAACGAAATGCACTGTCATGAAAAACATCATGAAAATACCAAAACGGGCAAGTGTCGCTTCTGATGCTCGTAGTCGTCTTCTGCCGATACTCTATCAACACTGTCTCTGGCACTCGACACCGGCTCGGAATAGGGTCCCTTACGTCTTAACCCATAACGACAGTCAACAAACGAAATGCACTGTCATGAAAAACATCATGAAAATACCAAAACGGGCAAGTGTCGCTTCTGATGCTGGTAGTCGTCTTCTGCCGATACTCTATCAACACTGTCTCTGGCACTCGACACCGGCTCGGAATAGGGTCCCTGACGTCTTAACCCATAACGACAGTCAACAAACGAAATGCACTGTCATGAAAAACATCATGAAAATACCAAACCGGGCGAGTGTCGCTTCTGATGCTCGTAGTCGTCTTCTGCCGATACTCTATCAACACTGTCTCTGGCACTCGACACCGGCTCGGAATAGGGTCCCTTACGTCTTAACCCATAACGACAGTCAACAAACGAAATGCACTGTCATGAAAAACATCATGAAAATACCAAAACGGGCAAGTGTCGCTTCTGATGCTTGTAGTCGTCTTCTGCCGATACTCTATCAACACTGTCTCTGGCACTCTACACCGGCTCGGAATAGGGTCCCTGACGTCTTAACCCATAACGACAGTCAACAAACGAAATGCACTGTCATGAAAAACGACATGAAAATACCAAAACGGGCAAGTGTCGCTTCTGATGCTTGTAGTCCTCTTCTGCCGATACTCTGTCAACACTGTCTCTGGCACTCGACACCGGCTCGGAATAGGGTCCCTGACGTCTTAACCCATAACGACAGTCAACAAACGAAATGCACTGTCATGAAAAACGACATGAAAATACCAAAACGGGCAAGTGTCGCTTCTGATGCTTGTAGTCGTCTTCTGCCGATACTCTATCAACACTGTCTCTGGCACTCTACACCGGCTCGGAATAGGGTCCCTGACGTCTTAACCCATAACGACAGTCAACAAACGAAATGCACTGTCATGAAAAACGACATGAAAATACCAAAACGGGCAAGTGCCGCTTCTGATGCTTGTAGTCGTCTTCTGCCGATACTCTATCAACACTGTCTCTGGCACTCTACACCGGCTCGGAATAGGGTCCCTGACGTCTTAACCCATAACGACAGTCAACAAACGAAATGCACTGTCATGAAAAACGACATGAAAATACCAAAACGGGCAAGTGTCGCTTCTGATGCTTGTAGTCGTCTTCTGCCGATACTCTATCAACACTGTCTCTGGCACTCTACACCGGCTCGGAATAGGGTCCCTGACGTCTTAACCCATAACGACAGTCAACAAACGAAATGCACTGTCATGAAAAACGACATGAAAATACCAAAACGGGCAAGTGCCGCTTCTGATGCTTGTAGTCGTCTTCTGCCGATACTCTATCAACACTGTCTCTGGCACTCTACACCGGCTCGGAATAGGGTCCCTGACGTCTTAACCCATAACGACAGTCAACAAACGAAATGCACTGTCATGAAAAACGACATGAAAATACCAAACCGGGCAAGTGTCGCTTCTGATGCTCGTAGTCGTCTTCTGCCGATACTCTATCAACACTGTCTCTGGCACTCGACACCGGCTCGGAATAGGGTCCCTTACGTCTTAACCCATAACGACAGTCAACAAACGAAATGCACTGTCATGAAAAACATCATGAAAATACCAAACCGGGCAAGTGTCGCTTCTGATGCTCGTAGTCGTCTTCTGCCGATACTCTATCAACACTGTCTCTGGCACTCGACACCGGCTCGGAATAGGGTCCCTTACGTCTTAACCCATAACGACAGTCAACAAACGAAATGCACTGTCATGAAAAACATCATGAAAATACCAAAACGGGCAAGTGTCGCTTCTGATGCTCGTAGTCGCCTTCTGCCGATACTCTATCATCACTGTCTCTGGCACTCGACACCGGCTCGGAATAGGGTCCCTGACGTCTTAACCCATAACGACAGTCAACAAACGAAATGCACTGTTATGAAAAATGACATGAAAATACCAAAACGGGCAAGTGTCGCGTCTGATGGTCGTAGTCGTCTTCTGCCGATACTCTATCAACACTGTCTCTGGCACTCGACACCAGCTCGGAATAGGGCGTCTAACGGCTTACCCTATAACGACAGTCAACAAACGAAGTGCACTGTCATGAAAAGCGACATGGAAATACCAATAAGGGCAAGTGCTACTCCCGGTGCTCGTAAGCGCCTTTTACCGACACCGTTGCTGGCGCTCGGCAGTGGCTCGGAATAAGGACCCTGACGTCTCAACCTCTAACGACAGTCAACAAACCAAGCACACTGTCGTTAAAAGCGACGTGGAAATACCAAAATGGGGAAGTGTCACTCCCGGTGCTCGTAATCACCTTATACAAATGCTCCTCTATCGGCATCGTCGCTGGCGCTGGACAGCGGCTCGGAATAGGGACCCTGACGTCTTAACCTGCATTGACAGTCCACAAATCAAGCACACTGTCGTCAAAAGCTACATGGGAATACCAAAACGGGCAAGTGTCGCTTCTGATGCTCGTAGTCGCCTTCTGACGATACTCTATCAACACTGTTTCTTGCTACTCGACACCGGCTGGGAATAGGGCCCCTGACGTCTTAACCCATAACAACAGTCAACAAACGAAGTGAACTGTCATGAAAAGCGACATGGAAATACCAATAAGGGCAAGTGCTGCGCCTGTTGCTCGTAATCGCCTTCTACCGACACCGTCGCTGGTGCTCGGCAGTGGCTCGGAATAACGCCCCTGACGTCTGAACCTCCAACGACAGTCAACAAACCAAGCACACTGTCGTTAAAAGCGACGTGGAAATACCAAAATGGGGAAGTGTCACTCCCGGTGCTCGTAATCACCTTATACCAATGCTCCTCTATCGGCATCGTCGCTGGCGCTGGACAGCGGCTCGGAATAGGGACCCTGACGTCTTAACCTGCATTGACAGTCCACAAATCAAGCACACTGTCGTCAAAAGCGACATGGGAATTCCAAAACGGGCAAGTGTAGCTTCTGATGCTCGTAGTCGTCTTCTGACGACACTCTATCAACACTGTCTCTTGCTACTCGACACGGGCTCGGAATAGGGCCCGTGGCGTCTTAACCCACAACGACAGTCCACAAATGAAGTGCGCTGTCGTGAAAAGCGACACGCAAACACAGTCGACCCGCCTTTAACTTGACGGCTCCGTTAATGTGTGAAAATGTCCGGGTCGCGGGGGAGCCGGATAAGTGAAATGCAAAATTCCAGAGTGATACTAAAAGCAAATATGGCATATTTATTGACCGTTACACAGAAAATTATTCATTGTCATCTCTTTCATTCAAATACACACATCCAGTTCTTGCAAACCGTTGCTAATGGCATGAGCTTGTGAAATATTATTCTGTTGCTTCAAAAATACCAGCGCTATTTCAGTGCCGCCCGCGCATTTTCTCCCGTCACAGATGGTGCATACCCGCTTTCATTATCAGATTCTTCTTGGACACTATCGGAAGCGACAACACTGACGATGAGGTCATCTGTGATTGCAGCGCAGGGTCCTCGTTGCGGGCCTTCTGAGTCTCAAATGACCAGACTTCTCAGTAAATTACTTTAGTAATTTTAGTACTCAGTCTCAGTAAATTAGTCTCAGTAAATTACTTTAGTAGTAAACGTCATGTCTTTGGGACAGAGACTAAGATACTGAACATATATATACATACATTTCTGTATATTCTGTCGTTTATGGTACCACAGCACGGTCTCATCACTCGACTTTCAGTACATTGTGCTGCTTGGGTAAGCAGCACAATGTACTGAAGGTCGAGTGCAATAGGGGTGGACGGTTTGTGTTTCATCAATGTTCCTTAGTTTCAAGAGTCTGTTCAAGATCTGCCACCAACCCGTCCACCCCAATTGCACTCGACTTTCAGTACATTGTGCTGCTTGGGTAAGCAGCACAGTGTACTGAAAGTCGAGTGCAATGGGGTGGACGGGTAGGTGGCAGACCTTGAACAGACTCTTAAAGCTAAGAAACATTGATAAGACACATACTGTCCACCCCTAATGCACTCGACTTTCAGTACATTGTGCTGCTTGGTAAGCAGCACAATGTACTGAAAGTCGAGTGCGATAGAGGTGGACGGTATGTGTCTTATCAATGTTATTTAGTTTCACGAGTGAGTTCAAGGCCTCCCACCTACCCGTCCACCCCTATTGCACTCGACTTTCAGTACATTGTGCTGCCTGGGTAGGGTTGGTCGTTATGAAGCGTTTTAAAACATCAGAACATCCTTGTCTTAGTGTATCCCAGGTCCAATGCGCATATTTAGATAGAAGTGCTCGAAGCGGTTGTGACAAATGCGGTAAGAATCGCGCAACATGATTCATCATTCCTAGGAACCTCCTAAGTTCCACAACATTTGTGGGCGGTGGAAGGGTCTTTATAGCGGTTATCTTTCGAGGGTCTGGGAAGATTCCTTTGATCAGTGACGATCACCCCAAGGAACGAAACTTTGTTGACTCCGAACTTGCATTTTTCTCTGTTCAGTGTCATACCGCTTTGATGGAGACGATCCATGGTTTGCTTTAAACGGTAGTCATGCTCTTCCTTCGTCCTTCCGAAGACGAAAATGTCATCCATCATGTTCTGGACGCCAGGCAGTCCATCTAGATTTTCCATCATCTTTCTTTGAAAAACTTCCGGTGCCGAAGTTATGCCGAAAGGTAGCCGCTGGTAGCAGCAGCGTCCAAAGGGGGTGATGAATGTAGTTAATTTTTGGCACTTCGGCGACAACTGTGTCTGGTGAAATCCCGAGTTCGCGTCGAGTTTTGAGAAAAACTTCGCTTCTCGCAAGTTCCCAAGCACTTCTTCCACCGTTGGTTTAGGATATGTTGTCCACCGTTGGTATATAGCCGCGTGAAGTCCACGCAAATGCTGACCTGAACTGTTGGGCTTTAGCACTGGGACTATCGGCGGGCACCACGGAGCGGGAGTTTCTACTTTGCGAACTACTGAAAGCGACTCTAGTCGACGCAACTCTTTGCCGATAAGTTAGCGTAATGGTAGAGGTACACGACGCGGTGTCGAAACCGAGAAGGGCACGGCGCTCGCAACTAGCTGAGTGGTGTGTTCACCAGGTATCTTCCCGATTCCGTGAAATGTCGACGGGACACATCGCTTCGTATTCAGACGGGAGACTCAGACGGACTAATTTAGTGTCACTTTCAGCGAGTGACACTTGCACTTAGCGTCATTCCTACGCTGTCACACGACATCTTTTAGTGACACTCGGCAGAAAGTGCACTGATGATTTATTGAGTTCCCCAAACTCACTTGGGTGTTGTTTCCAATGCAGCCCCCAATAGACGGATTATCTCCGATGAATAGAAGGATTACCCATTGTGTAGCGTACACCACTAGAGGGCGGTACGAGCGACGCCTCACCACTAGGGGCCGCTGCTGTCGCATTCCGCGGATGACGTCATTGCTCCTTCGGGGAGCATGGTGAGAGATAGCGGGAGACATATTGGATGGCGATGCGAAATAGAGTGCCCCCTTGTGCAAGGCTGTAGTGGCGCTGCGGGCGACAGGACAGACGCTCTCGGTGGCGGCTCTCCACGGCGTTGTTATGGTCTCGTGACCGCGATACGCGGCGTCGGCTGCAAAAGGGTTTTGGGTCCAGCGTTGTGTACGAGTCTTTGAGCGAGTTTATATTAATCTCACTCCGTTTATTGTTCAACTGATGGTGGTTGTTTGAGAGCTCAATTGCTATGCTGTGAGATTGGGGTGTACGGCAAAGGGGTTCCCCCTATTTACTTTATGTATTTATTCACTTCAGTATATCATTCTCACATACTAGTTTAAATTTAATTAGCGATTAGTAATACTGCAGTATAAACAATTTAGCACACTACAGTGCTGTAAGGTATATTGTAAGCACCTTATGGCTGCGGAATCACTGGGTCACTTGTGTTCGGCGGACAAAGTGTGTAGCCTCGACGGCAGGCTTTGCGGCACATGTAGAAATAGTGTGAAAATGCGAGGCGTCCCAACACCACATTATTTTTAAAAGGGCATTTTCAATAGCGTGTTTATTTTGTTTAAGTACAGTGCGAGGTGGTGCCAAAAAAACATGTTACTACTGTTGTTAACAGCCTGCGTCAACTTCGCGGTCTCAGCATTCCAGCGGCAGCCATTTTTGTTGTAGCATATGTGTGAGGCCAATTTGTTTAATATTGGAAGAAGATTAACAGGAAGTGTTTCTAAATAAAAGGAAAACATTCTGGAGGAAGGTATTGTGGTGCACGCCTGGAAATGTTGCCGCCGTTTACTCTTATCCGTCGTAATTTCCATCACTGCATAAGTGACACCACTGATCTCTATAGTATAGGCTGTATCGCGCATAGGGTGCTCCACGGCGTGGTCACCGGCCGCCATATTGGTGGGCCCAACGCATTCTGTCGTTTGCATTTAGTTCAAGCGGGGCTGCCGGTATTTTTTAAAATTTACTTTAAAAGACAGGGCATGTGATGCCAGTTTGTTGCAGCTTTGAGTACACTCCACACGAACAGAGAAAGAGGGATAATTTTTCACAGGTGAGCTCTTTATTTTGAGGAAAAATCTGTTTATTCGTATGGCATGCATCTGACAACTCGGACTTGTTTGCATTGCTACTTCGCTGGTGCCATTACGTACTAAAAAAGTATGGATGGGTGTTCCTATCAATCTCAAAACCATGTATTTTCTATTAACAATGCGCTTGTGCTTGCAGGTTCCCGTCACAGTCGCTCAGCTGTGCCGAAGAAGCGGATGCAGAACCTGCCCCAATATGCCAATTTGTTCCACTGTTCTGTTAATTTGTGAGGTACGGTGGAAGTAAATAAACTGCTGTGTTAACCTGGTATGTGCAGTCGCTCCTACAGCGTGTGAAGTCATGCATGTGCATGCTCTTCGTGCACATTAAACACATAATCAATCAATCAATCAATCAATCAATCGTGGCTTCAAATTTCTGTAATGAAATACGCTGACAGCTGAATAACTGCAACGCACTCGTGACAATAACGTTATTTTAAGATGAGGAATGGGGAGTTTCATCGCCAGCGTCTATACTCCACCCCACTGCTGGTGGTGAGACCCTTCAGAATTAGGACCGAGGTCTTATTGTAGAACACGCACAGAGACACTCGTAGAACATAATACGATAACGGAAAAAGTCAAACGAGAACCATACAATACCAAACCACATACTAAAGAACGAGAACCACGGAACATCACACGAAAACCGAACAACAAACGAAAACAAACAAAAAATAGAAAAACGGAAGTACCTTACAATAACAAACAGTGTGAAACCTTTCTGAGCAAAAAGAGTTAATTTTATAAGTTGACATTCACCAGATTCACCTTCGTGCGTGTGCGCCTTGTGCACGACAGCTACGACCCCCTATTCGGAATACAGGCAGCGGAGAAGAAAAGGAAGGCAATTACCATTAAAAACTACTGAAATACGGCTGAATCCGTTTGGAATACATCAGCACACTGATTCCTAAGAAAAATGCGTGCTAATCAGCAATGAGGAGCGTTTAAAGCGCAATAAATACTCCAAATCAAATCGCTTCCCATTGTTTCCTATGGTGGTGGTGATGGTGATGGTGAAAGGGCTTGCCGTTGTCTGCCTCACGTATGTGGGCAACGTCACGACTGATGCCCTGGGGAAATGTGCGTCCTGGACCGACTTCTAGGGGAACTGTGCCGACATATGTCTGAAAGCGTCTGTGGAAAACCCAGGAAAAACCCCAGACAGCACAGCCGGCACCGGGATTCGAACCCGGGTACCGGGTATTGTTTCCTATGGGAGCAGCCGGCACCAGTGGGCCCTCCAACATGGTGGCCGGTTGCCGCACCTCTCTCCCACGCGCCCCTCTCCTATGCGCAATCCAGCCTTTATACAGAGATCAGTGAGTGACACTTACTTAAGTCGTGTAGCAAGCACGTAGTGAAAATGACATTCGCTAGTTGGAGTGCACTACACTAAGAAGACACTAAATCATCCCGTGTGACATCACTCAAAAACGTAATCACTCCCAGTTCCTCTAGCGCTGGCATTCCTAGCAGCGGATCTTTCAGATTTCGGACCAAAAAACAGTGTCTGCGACGAAAATCGTTTCTTTCCAGGTGATGACAGCTTTAAACTTTCCCAGTACGTTGAGCTGTGTACCACCCGGACCCATGAGCGGGTCGCCGTGGCTTAATTTCTTTGGTATGCCGGGAAATTCTTCGCCCACGACCGTGACGTCTCCCCCGGAGTCAGTTTTGGCCTGAACAGGATGTCCATTGATCCTAAGGTCAATGAAGCGTGCTCTGCCCTGGCTGCCCCGCGCAGCTCCCAGGAAGTTGTAGTCTTCAACCACATCCATGACTTACACATTGTCAGCTTTGTTAGGGAGTTTACCACGTCCTTTGGGACCTCTCCGTCAGACACTTGCGAAGTGCCCAATTTTCCGGCATTCCGTGCAAGAGTTGTTTTGTGCCGCTCTACGCCTTACTTTTCTTTTTGCAGCACATCGTTCCTTCGCCCCCCCCCCCCCCCCCCGAATTGGGTGGTCTTTACTGACTCAGCATCTGCGGTGCAAGCAATTGAAAATTCTGGCATACGAGGCTCCTCCGCAGCGTTGGCTATGGATGTGGTAACCGCTTACAAACTTGTCTACAAAGCAGGACATAGGCTCGCTTTCCAATGGGTTCCCGCCCATTGTGGTGTCGAAGGCAATGAGCTGGCGGACAGTGCCGCCGAAGCAACTCTCTCGTCTCGGACACGGACGCGATACTGAGAGGCTGTTGCGGAATGAGACCTGCAGCGCGAACCGTGCTTGATTTAGATTTTTCATGTACTGAAAGACGACGAGGTTGTTTGGACCTTTCAGAATTTTGTTGCTTTGTTTTTTTTAGTGTTGTAACTCGTGAACGACGAGGAAGAAAAAAACTAGTTTTTGAAATTTTGGAACATCTGGTTCGAGTCCTTTTCTCTAGCTCATCGAATGTCCTGCGTCACTCTGATCGAAACGAAATCCGATTAGTAGCTATCCATCTGACCATAACATATTGGTGCCGAAACCCGGGAAGGTAATTCTGGACGATCGAGGAGGATGGATCGCTTGAAAGCGAAAAGGACTGTACTGCGAGGGAGGACCACTCGAATCATCAACGAAAGCAAAGCTCTTCTTTCATCTGAGACCGCCAGCGCTGAGGAGCTCACCGTTCTACTAGATCGCCTCACCATTTGCAGTACCGACTTGAAAGACGTCGATACCCAGGAGTATGACAGCTGCTTTGGATACCAAGAGGAAGTAAGCACAGTAGTCTCAAAATTGAACTACAAACTTCGACAAGTTGAAGCTCCGGCTTTGCAGACCATGACATCGCAAACTGAGAGGAACGCTCTGTCCTTGAGGGAGTCAACGAGATCTGGAATTAAGTTACCAAAGCTCCAGCTACAAAAGTTCAATGGCGAGCCCACGCTGTGGCCAAGCTTCTGGGAGCAATACTTAAGCAGCATACATGAAAACGCTACCCTTTCCAACATCGAGAAATTCCAGTACCTGAGATCTCTTCTCGTTGGACGGGCGTCTGCTGCGATTGAGGGACTCCAGGCCACGGAAGCTTGCTATGATGATGCATTGGAGTTGCTGAAAAAACGTTTTGGTGATAGACAGAAGATAGAACACGAGTATTTCTCCCGTCTGCGTCAACTTTCCCATATTCGCTCTTCGCACGATACTGGTGGACTGAGGAAGATGTATGATCAGGCCCAGTCTAGTATGCGGGGATTAAAATCTCTCGGAATAACTGCTGGAAGTTACGCAGCGATGATGAACGACATTCTCCTGAACGCGTTGCCACAGGACATGGTTTTGGACTACCATCGTAGGAAACAGCAACAAGCAGCACAGCTCGAAAACTCCGAAAAGCAGTTAGAGGATCTCCTCGATTTTCTCCAGAACGATGTTGAAAGCAGAGAAAAGGCGGGAATATCTAGCCAGGATGGAGGAGTTGTGAAACGAAGAGGGAGTCAGATGAGCCGTCCCAGTGGGCTAGTACTCCAAACGGGTTCTGAGCCGGCCAAGTGCATCTTTTGCGGCTCTTCGGCGCATACGACTGAACGATGCTCCTCTGATATGAATCTGAGTGCCCGAAAAGAGAAGCTCAAATCTCAGCGAAGATGTTTCCGATCCACCTGGGTGGGACATATGACGAACCAGTGTGTGAGACGTGTCAAATGCGATAAATGCAAAGGTAGACACGTAACCTCCATGTGTGACCCGGAGTACAACCCAGCCCAGTCAGCTAGCCCTAAAACGCAAACCCGCAGCGCAGTGATCGCCACGTCCTCAGCCACTTCACGTTCCACGGTTTTGCTACAGACTTTCCGGGCTTGGGTGGTCGCCGACAAGAAGTGCGCATACATTCGATGATTATTTGACAGCGGTAGTCAAAGTACCTTTGTGCGGGAGGATCTTGTTGGCAGCTTGAACTTGCCCGTCCTGAGAGAGGAGGAACTCTCAATAAGCACATTTTCCAGTGATATGGGGAGGAAACCAGAGAGGCGACGAATAGTGGAGCTCCAGATACGAAGCCAGTATGCCGAGGAGGTAATAACTATGGAAGCAATCGAAATGCCAGTTCTGTGTCATGATCTTCCATCAGCTTCAGCAGATGACCGTCACTTGATTCTACTTCAGGAAGCTGGAGAACATGTTGCTGATGTCGTATCGTTCCCAGGCATACCGCAAGTGAAGGGAATTTCGGTCCTTATTGGGTCGGATCAAATGTGGAAATTGCTGAAAGGAGAGATCCAACGTTACGGGCCAAACGATGAAATCGTTGCCATCAACTCCAAACTAGGATGGACTTTTCAGGGTCCGACTACCGAACGTTCGCTGATCGCAAGGCAGGCCTGCAACTATGTATCTGTGCTTCGTGTGAGTACACTTTCTGAGGACCTGCGCTGTGACCAGCTTTTAGAACGATTTTGCAGCCTGGAAGGAGTTGGGATCGTCCACGAAGATGAATCTCCGTCAGCCGAAGGTCATGCCGTTCTCGAGGAGTTCGAGGAAACACTGAAGATGAGGGATGGCAGGTACGAGGTTCAGCTTCCGTGGAAACGGACAGATTCGCTGTTGAACGACAACTTCGAGATAGCTAAAGCTAGGCTGAAGAAACTTGTGTTCTGACTGAACAGGGACAGACATTTGATCGAAGAGTACGACAAAGTTATACGTGGATATCTTCTCAGTGGATACGCAGAAGTTGTTCCCGTATCCAACCAAGAACAGAACACTGGTGTTTTCTACATGCCACACAGAGAAGTTTTCCGCGAAGCATCTACAACAACCAAGTTGCGTGTAGTGTTCGACGCGTCGTCGCATGGTCCCGGAAGTACATCTTGAAATGACCACCTGGAAACTGGACCAAAGCTTCAAGCGGACATGCAGGATATTCTAATCAGGTTTAGGATGCATCAGATCGCTATGATAGCGGATATCGAGAAAGCTTTCCTCCAGATCATGGTCCACGAGAGAGATCGTGATGCGCTACGATATCTTTGGTACCGCGACGTGCCCTTTCGTGAGATGACGTCTAACGAGCTCTGCGTTCTCAGGATGAGTCGGGTTCCCTTCGGAACGACCGCGAGTCCTTTCCTCCTGGCTGCAACGCTGTATCACCACTTTCGTCACATCACTGACGATCTAAGGGACATCGCAAGCGACTTGTTATCCTCATTTTACGTGGACGACTTGGTAACAGGAGCTGATAACGTTGAACAAGCCACGAGGATGCATCGTCAGGCTTTGGCAGTCATTGAACACAGAAAATGGGCATCGAATGAACCCCAGTTGAAGTCTGTGTTCAGAAAGTGTGAGACTGACGAGTCGATACATCAAAAGGTACTTGGAGTTCCCTGGAATACTGAAACTGACAGCTTGATGCCAAATTTAGAAGCCGTGGAAACGTTTGTGGCAACTTCACCAGTAACCAAAAGGAACATACTCCAAGGCACCGCAAGACTGTTTGACCCTTTGGGATTCCTCAATCCGTTTACGTTCAGGGCCCGATCCATGTTTCAAGACCTATGGAAGAAAAAGGTTGGATGGGACGAAGGTATCCCATGTGATGCTCAGCAGAAGTGGATCGAATGGTGTAATGAACTATATACATTATCAGCACTAGAGATTCCCCGTTGCGTCGTTCCAGCGAATGCATCTGCGTTTCAAATGCATATATTTTGTAATGCCAGTCCTCTTGGTTATGGGGCAGTGGCTTACCTGAGAACCGCAAACACAAAGGGCGAGATTTCAACGCATTTAATACTCTCAAAAACTCGTCTAGCACCTATCAAGCAGCTCTCTCTTCCAAGACTAGAGCTTATGGGAATGCTTATCGGAGCGACAATGCTCACTTACCTGCAAAGGACACTGTATAAACTACAGTTCGACTATTTTATGTGGACCGACCCCATGATCGCATTGTGGTGGATACGACGCCGGCCAACCGAATGGAAAGTGTTCGTCAGCAATCGAGTAAATGAAAACCAACGTTTTACCGAAATATCGCATTGGGCACACTGCCTTGGGACCGAAAACCCAGCCGACCACTTGACAAGAGGCATTACTGCGCTAAAACTGATTAGCAGTCAAAGCTGGTGGCATGGGCCTAAGTGGCTAGCCGGAGACTGCGGGTGCTGGCCGAACGATTTCGTCGAACAGGATCCACGAACGGATGAGGAACGCCTACAATGTCAGGCATTACTGCAAGTGGCGTTGCAACAATGGTCGCCACTTCTTGATTTGGATGCGTTCGGCAAGTATTCCCGTGTTTTGCGAACGACTGCCTGGATTCTTCGATTCATTGCAAATTGTCGGCATCAGGAAGAACGGCTCACGGGTGCCTTGTCTGCAGACGAAGTACTTCATGCGGAAACGTACTGGGTACGTACTTCGCAGGCCGCAACGTATCCAGATGAGGTTTATGCACTGAGGGAGAAGCTGGAATTTCCCACGAACTCGAAGATCGCAAATTTGCAGCCGTTTCTGGATGCAACTGGTGTTCTCCGGCTTAAGGGTCGGCTTCACTATGCGGATGAAGTAGAACAAGTCAAGCATCCCATCATCATTTCGAAGGAGCACCGCCTGGCACACCTTATAGCGTCTGCTTCACACAACCACACACAACATGGAGGACTCTAGGACACCATGAACGACCTTAGGGAAAAATGGTGGATTCCCCATGCTAGACAATTTGTGAAGACTGTGATCTTCCGCTGCCCAACGTGCAAACGCTTCCGACTTCAGCCAGCGAGAGCACCTACTGCTCCGTTACCTGCAGAGCGAGTAACCCCCAATCTTCCGTTTGAAGTGGCAGGAGTAGATTTTGTCGGCCCAGTTTTTGTAAAAACCGATGACGGATCAAAGAGATCTTATATCTCATTGTTTACTTGTGCCGTTACCAGGGCGGTACATTTCGAACTAATCAGCAACCTCGGAGCCAACGCATTCCTTCTTGCATTCAGGAGATTTGTGTACCGTCGTGGAATACCCTCGGTGATGTACTCAGATAACGCCTTGACATTTAAAAAGGCCGCGAAAGATATCCAGAAGTGAGGGAGTCTAATACGGCAAGACGACGTGCAGAATTATATGGCCACAACTATGATCAGCTGGAGGTTCATGCCGGAAAGAGCACCGCGGTGGGGCGGGTTTTGGGAGAGACTCGTTCGGACCCTTAAACATGCTCTACGAAGAGTCATCGGAAAGCAGTCGTTGACGATCGAAGAAATGGAAACGGTGCTAGCCGGAGCCGCAGCAGCAGTAAACTCACGGCCCATCACGTGCTTGCATTCCTCACCCAACGAGCCTACTGCTCTGACACCAGCGCACCTCCTAGTTGGAAAACGCTTGATTGCCTTGCCATCTTCGAAACGACCAGACCCAACCAGATCAACTACAGAAGCGCTTTCGCGAAGGTGGGTGCACCAGCAAAAGATAGCTGACCACTTTTGGAAACGTTGGCACAAGGACTATCTGTGGGAGTTGCGATCGGCCCATGTATCACGTACCACGCCTTCTCATTCCATGAAAGAAGGCGATCTTGTACTCGTTCATGGAGAACGAACACCGAAGCAAGTTTGGAAAACAGCACGGATTGTGAAGTTTCATCGAGGAAGAGATGGAGAGAACAGGTCATGTTCCATCAAGCTGCCATCAGGCAACATCACAAGACGACCTGTACAGCAGCTGTACCCATTCGAGGGTCATCTCCAACGTGCTAGTGACGGCCATTCCGGGGGGGGGGGGGGGAGGATGTTGCGGAATGAGACCTGCAGCGCGAACCGTGCTTGATTTAGATTTTTCATGTACTGAAAGACGACGAGGTTGTTTGGACCTTTCAGGATTTTGTTGCTTTGTTTTTTTTTAGTGTTGTAACTCGTGAACGACGAGGAAGAAAAAACTAATTTTTTGAATTTTGGAAGGTTCGAGTCCTTTTGTCTAGCTCATCGAATGTCCTGCGTCACTCTGATCGAAACGAAATCCGGTTAGTAGCTCTCCATCTGACCATAACAAGGCGATCGGGGTTCCATACTTCGAATCTCCTCTCCGGACTCTCGAACCTCCAGACTCCTCTGGCTACCCGCTAACGGACCGCCGACATACTACATCTGCCATGCTGAGAAGAGTTGACCCAGCGCTCTCTCTCCGCATGCCAGCACATATCTCTCGTCAAGACGCCGTATTAGTTCATCGAATGCGCCTCGACGTGGCCTTCACAGCACAGTGGCGTTACGTACCGCTTGAGACAAGTTAACTTTCCCCACTGCACTCACTGCGGTGGTGTTGAAGATCTCGAGCACATTCTTCTCCACTGCCCACACTACCACCCTTCCCGCTCCGTACTCTCCGCCTCCCTCAACGAGCTAGACTCCCGTCCCCTCTCCCTCACAACATTGCTTGGCCCCTGGCCGCATCCACCTTCCACCTCACCAACGCTCTGCCCTCAAGGCTCTCTTCGCCTTTTTGGACGCCACAGGACTTCGATCCTTATTGTGACGGGACCCATTATTTCATTCCCCGCTTCACCTCAAGCAAAGGGGTAGAGTATCGCCCCCGGCGATAAAACTCCCGACCCATCATCCTGAAATAAAGTTGTTGTTTTTTGTGCCTGCCTAACGTGTTCGGTGTGGTCTAGGATACCCGGCTTTCACCCAGGAGCCCTGGGTTCGGTACCCGGCTTCGGAATTTCAGGTCCCATGGTGTAATGGCCTGGACTCAGAATACAGCGATCCGAGTTTGACTCTCAGTGGGACCTGTCTGTTTTTGTATCTACAGTCAACCCTCGATTTATGAACACGCTCTGTTCCCCGAAAAATCGTTCATAAATCGAGGGATTCATAAATCGAAAATTCAGTTAACTGAGTTCTATCGAGCAAATGGAACAGTATTTCCCAGTTGGGATTGTGTTTATAATGCGATATATTGTGTAATTTTGCTTTTGACCATGCCTTCTGCTGTATCAATCTCACAAAGAACAGACGTTAGCGCATTCACACTCTGTTTATCATGCAATACTAAATTGTTTAATTTTGCTTTGGACCATGCCTTCCGCTGTGTCAATATGGGAAAGAAGATATGTCACTACATTCGCACTGGACTGGACTGGTCTCGGATTTCCTCCGAGATTTTTAACGTCCGTTTTTTAATCTCCGGGTCACAGCGCCCACCTTATTCCTCAACTGAGGTCAAACACTCGGTCGCATCTTGAGCGACCCCGGACAACCGGTTTGTTGTTTCAAGGGGTTAAGAACCGAGGTCCCAATACCTGGAAAACGTTTTGTCCGTTCAGGCGTCATTCATAAAACCACGGAATTATCCCTTTGAAGGTTTCTGTTGACCTCAGAACGATCCGTTCATAAATTGTGGGCAAAAACGCTGGGCAACTCCTTGTTGGTTCCCAGAAATTTCGTTCATTATTCGAATATCGAGGCTCATAAAAAGAGGGAAAAATGAATGGAAAAAGTTTGGTTCCCCGTGCTCGTGTTCATAAAACGAGGGAATTCATAAATCGAAGGTTCATAAATCGAGGGTTGACTGTATACCTGTTTCAGGCGTTGATTATTTTTTTCATCTCAATCCCTTTTTTTCTATCGACCAATTCCTGCATAACGTGTCCTGTGTGGTCTCGTGGCTAGGATACCAGCCATTCAACGAGGAGGCACGGGTCCGATTCCCTGCAGCGGAATTTCAGTTGTAATGGTCAGCACTGTGGTGTCTGAATCGAGCGATACGAGGTCGCCTCTCAGTGGGACCTATCTGTTTTTGTATCTATACGTTTTTCAGGCGTAGTCTACTTTCTCGTTTCAATCCCTTTGTCAATCGAACACCTCCCTAAGGTGTCCAGTGTGGTCTAGTGACTAAGATACCTGGCTTTCACCCAGGAGGCTGGGTCTGGTTCCCGGCATCGAGTTTCAGGTCCCATGGTGTAATGGTCTGTTTTTGTCTGTTTTTCTATCTACGTTTTTCAGGCGTAGACTACTTTTTTCGTTTCAATCCCTTTTTTCAATCGAACAACTCCTGCCTAACGTGTCCGGTGTGGTCTAGTGACCAAGATACCTGGCTTTCACCCAGGAGGCCCGGGTCAGATTCCCAGCATCGAGTTTCAGGTCCCATGGTGTAATGGTCCGCACTCTCGACTCTGAATCCAGCGATCCGAGTTCGACTCTCGGTGGGACCTGTCTGTTTTTGTATCTATACCTGTTTCAGGCATTGATTATTTTTTTCATCTCAATACCTTTTTTTCTATCGACCAGTTCCTGCATAACGTGTCCTGTGTGGTCTCGTGGCTAGGATACCTGCCATTCAACGAGGAGGCACGGGTCCGATTCCCTGCAGCGGAATTTCAGTTGTAATGGTCAGCACTGTGGTGTCTGAATCGAGCGATACGAGGTCGCCTCTCAGTGGGACCTATCTGTTTTTGTATCTATACGTTTTTCAGGCGTAGTCTACTTTCTCGTTTCAATCCCTTTGTCAATCGAACACCTGCCTAAGGTGTCCAGTGTGGTCTAGTGACTAAGATACCTGGCTTTCACCCAGGAGGCTGGGTCTGGTTCCCGGCATCGAGTTTCAGGTCCCATGGTGTAATGGTCTGTTTTTGTCTGTTTTTCTATCTACGTTTTTCAGGCGTAGACTACTTTTTTCGTTTCAATCCCTTTTTTCAATCGAACAACTCCTGCCTAACGTGTCCGGTGTGGTCTAGTGACCAAGATACCTGGCTTTCACCCAGGAGGCCCGGGTCAGATTCCCAGCATCGAGTTTCAGGTCCCATGGTGTAATGGTCCGCACTCTCGACTCTGAATCCAGCGATCCGAGTTCGACTCTCGGTGGGACCTGTCTGTTTTTGTATCTATACCTGTTTCAGGCATTGATTATTTTTTTCATCTCAATACCTTTTTTTCTATCGACCAATTCCTGCATAACGTGTCCTGTGTGGTCTCGTGGCTAGGGTACCTGGCATTCAACGAGGAGGCACGGGTCCGATTCCCGGCAGCGGAATTTCAGTTGTAATGCTCAGCACTGTGGAGTCTGAATCGAGCGATACGAGGTCGCCTCTCAGTGGGACCTGTCTGTTTTTGTATCTATTCGTTTTTCAGGCGTAGACTACTTTTTCGTTTCAATCCCTTTTATCAATCGAACAACTCCTCCTTAAGATGTACGGTGTGGTCTAGTGACTAAGATACCAGGCTTTCACCCGGGAGGCCCGGATCTGATTCCCAGCATCGAATTTAAGGTCCCAGGGTGTAATGGTCTGCACTCTGGACTCTCAATCCAGCGATCCGAGTTCGACTCTCGGTGGGGCCTGTCTGTTTTTGTATCTAAACTGTTTCAGGCTTTGACTGCTTGTTTCATGTCATCCCTTGTTTCTATCGACCACCGCCTCCATAATGTGTCCGGTGTGGTCTAGTGGTTAGGATACCTGGCTTTCACCCGGGAGGCCCGGATCTGATTCCCAGCATCGAATTTAAGGTCCCAGGGTGTAATGGTCTGCACTCTGGACTCTCAATCCAGCGATCCGAGTTCGGCTTTCGGTGGGGCCTGTCTGTTTTTGTATCTAAACTGTTTCAGGCTTTGACTGCTTGTTTCATGTCATCCCTTGTTTCTATCGACCACCGCCTGCATAATGTGTCCGGTGTGGTCTAGTGGTTAGGATACCCGGCTTTCACCCGGGAGGCCCGGATCTGATTCCCAGCATCGAATTTAAGGTCCCAGGGTGTAATGGTCTGCACTCTGGACTCTCAATCCAGCGATCCGAGTTCGGTTTTCGATGGGGCCTGTCTGTTTTTGTATCTAAACTGTTTCAGGCTTTGACTGCTTGTTTCATGTCATCCCTTGTTTCTATCGACCACCGCCTGCATAATGTGTCCGGTGTGGTCTAGTGGTTAGGATACCCGGCTTTCACCCGGGAGGCCCGGATCTGATTCCCAGCATCGAATCTAAGGTCCCATGGTGTAATTTTTATTTGAAAGATACTGCCGGCCATCTCTTGATGGCCATGGCAGAGGAGGTGAGTACACTACATACAACACATACAACATACAGCTATACACAGTGCAAAATGTCAAGAGTTGAACATCTGAAGTCAAGAAAGAAAGTTAGTCTACAAGACCTTGTAAAAACCGGGTTGGTGATGAAATCTGTGTAACACAAGAGGGCAATTTGTTCCATTCTCGTACAGTGGGTGGAAAAAAAGAAAATTTAAACACATCTTTATTGCAACGAAACTCACGGATTAATTTACTATGTTTCAGTCTTGTGGATCGGCTCGAATTGTAAGTAAAGTAATCGCAGAACTTGAGCCCATTAGTACCGCTGACTATATCGTGCAAAAACTTCAGACGCCGAATTTTCCTTCGTTGAGCCAAGGTTGGCAAACCAGATTTAGCATAGAGTGAAGTCGAAGATGTGTGCTGACCATATGCATTATATATAAATCGAAGGGCTTTTTTCTGCACAGATTCTAGCATGTTAGTATGCGTCTGTACGTAGGGATCCCAAAGAATATCCGCGTACTCTAAAATTGGCCGCACTAACGTAGTGTAAGCCGTCAGCTTCGTTGCAGACGTACAGTGGCGCATCGTCCTCCTCAGTGACCAAA
This sequence comes from Ornithodoros turicata, assembly GCF_037126465.1. Taxonomy (NCBI): domain Eukaryota; kingdom Metazoa; phylum Arthropoda; class Arachnida; order Ixodida; family Argasidae; genus Ornithodoros; species Ornithodoros turicata. The sequence goes on from NC_088201.1 coordinate 231,963,944, forward strand.
GTTTACGGGATGCTTTGGTAGCAACTAATGGTCGGCACTAATGGTAATGGTCGGCACTCTGGACTCTCAATCCAGCGATCCGAGTTCGACTCTCGGTGGGGCCTGTCTGTTTTTGTATCTAAACTGTTTCAGGCTTTGACTGCTTGTTTCATCTCATCTCTTTTTTTCTATCGACCACCGCCTGCCTAACGTGTCCGGTGTGGTCTAGTGGCTAGGATACCAGGCTTTCACCCAGGAGGCCTGGGTGCGATTCCCGGCATCGGAATTTGAGTTGTTATGGTCAGCATTCTGGACTCTAAATCCAAACATCCGAGGTCGCCTCTCAGTGGGACCTGTCTGTTTTTGTATCTATACCTGTTTCTGGCGTTGACTACCTTTTTTCATCTCAATCCCCTTTTTCTATCGAGCAACTCCTGCCTAAGGTGTCCGGTGTGGTCTAGTGACTAGGATACCTGGCGTTCACCCAGGAGGCCCGGGTCTGAGTCCCGGCATCGAGTTTCAGGTCCCATTGTGTAATGGTCTGTTTTTCTATCTATACGTTTTCAGGCGTAGACTACTTTTTTAGTTTCAATTCCTTTTGTCAATCGAACTCCTGCCTAAGGTGTCCAGTGTGGTCTAGTGACTAGGATACCTCGCTTTCACCCAGGAGGCCCGGGTCTGAGTCCCGGCATCGAGTTTCAGGTCCCATCGTGTAATGGTCTGTTTTTGTATCTATATGTTTTCAGGCGTAGACAACTTTTTTAGTTTCAATCCATTTTTTCAATCGAACAACTCCTGCCTAAGGTGTCCGGTGTGGTCTAGTGGCTAGGATACCTGGCTTTCACCCAGGAGGCCTGGGTCTGATTCCTGGCATCGAATTTCGGGTCCCACGGTGTAATGGTCTGCACTCTGGACTCTGAATTCAGCTATCCGAGTTCGATTCTCGGTGGGACCTGTCTGTTTTTGTATCTATACCTGTTTCAGGCATGGACTAGTTTTTTCATCTCAATCCCCTTTTTCTATCGAGCAACTTCTGCCTAACGTGTCCTGTGTGGTCTCGTGGCTAGGATACCTGGCTTTCACCCAGGAGGCCCGGGTCCGATTCGCGGCATCGGAATTTCAATTGTAATGGTCAGCACTGTGGACTCTGAATCCAGCGATCCGAGATCGCCTCTCAGTGGGACCTGTCTGTTTTTGTATCTATACCTCTTTTATGCATTGACTACTTTTTCATCTCAATCCCCTTTTTCTATCGAGCAACTCCTGCTTAACGTGTCCTGTGTGGTCTCGTGGCTAGGATACCTGGCTTTCACCCAGGAAGCCTGGGTCCGATTCGCGGCATCGGAATTTCAATTGTAATGGTCAGCACTGTGGACTCTGAATCCAGCGATCGGAGATCGCCTCTCAGTGGGACCTGTCTGTTTTTGTATCTATACCTGTTTCATGCATTGACTACTTTTTCATCTCAATCCCCTTTTTCTATCGAGCAACTCCTCCCTAACGTGTCCTGTGTGGTCTTGTGGCTAGGTTACCTGGCTTTCACCCAGGAAGCCTGGGTCCGATTCGCGGCATCGGAATTTCAATTGTAATAGTCGGCACTGTGGTCTCAGAATCCAACGATCCGAGATCGCCTCTCAGTGGGACCTGTCTGTTTTTGTATCTGTACCTGTTTTATGCATTGACTACTTTTTCATCTCAATCCCCTTTTTCTATCGAGCAACTTCTGCCTAACGTGTCCTGTGTGGTCTCGTGGCTAGGATACCTGGCTTTCACCCAGGAGGCCCGGGTCCGATTCGCGGCATCGGAATTTCAATTGTAATGGTCAGCACTGTGGACTCTGAATCCAGCGATCCGAGATCGCCTCTCAGTGGGACCTGTCTGTTTTTGTATCTGTACCTGTTTTATGCATTGACTACTTTTTCATCTCAATCCCCTTTTTCTACCGAGCAACTCCTGCTTAACGTGTCCTGTGTGGTCTCGTGGCTAGGATACCTGGCTTTCACCAAGGAAGCCTGGGTCCGATTCGCGGCATCGGAATTTCAATTGTAATGGTCAGCACTGTGGACTCTGAATCCAGCGATCGGAGATCGCCTCTCAGTGGGACCTGTCTGTTTTTGTATCTATACCTGTTTTGTGCATTGACTACTTTTTCATCTCAATCCCCTTTTTCTATCGAGCAACTCCTGCTTAACGTGTCCTGTGTGGTCTCGTGGCTAGGATACCTGGCTTTCACCCAGGAAGCCTGGGTCCGATTCGCGGCATCGGAATTTCAATTGTAATGGTCAGCACTGTGGACTCTGAATCCAGCGATCGGAGATCGCCTCTCAGTGGGACCTGTCTGTTTTTGTATTTATACCTGTTTTATGCATTGACTACTTTTTCATCTCAATCCCCTTTTTCTATCGAGCAACACCTGCTTAACGTGTCCTGTGTGGTCTCGTGGCTAGGATACCTGGCTTTCACTCAGGAAGCCTGGGTCCGATTCGCGGCATCGGAATTTCAATTGTAATAGTCAGCACTGTGGACTCTGAATCCAGCGATCCGAGATCGCCTCTCAGTGGGACCTGTCTGTATTTGTATCTATACCTGTTTTATGCATTGACTACTTTTTCATCTCAATCCCCTTTTTCTATCGAGCAACTCCTGCTTAACGTGTCCTGTGTGGTCTCGTGGCTAGGATACCTGGCTTTCACCCAGGAAGCCTGGGTCCGATTCGCGGCATCGGAATTTCAATTGTAATGGTCAGCACTGTGGACTCTGAATCCAGCGATCGGAGATCGCCTCTCAGTGGGACCTGTCTGTTTTTGTATCTATACCTGTTTTATGCATTGACTACTTTTTCATCTCAATCCCCTTTTTCTATCGAGCAACTCCTGCTTAACGTGTCCTGTGTGGTCTCGTGGCTAGGATACCTGGCTTTCACCCAGGAAGCTTGGGTCCGATTCGCGGCATCGGAATTTCAATTGTAATAGTCAGCACTGTGGACTCTGAATTCAGCGATCCGAGATCGCCTCTCAGTGGGACCTGTCTGTTTTTGTATCTATACCTGTTTTATGCATTGACTACTTTTTCATCTCAATCCCCTTTTTCTATCGAGCAACTCCTGCTTAACGTGTCCTGTGTGGTCTCGTGGCTAGGATACCTGGCTTTCACCCAGGAAGCCTGTGTCCGATTTGCGGCATCGGAATTTCAATTGTAATGGTCAGCACTGTGGACTCTGAATCCAGCGATCGGAGATCGCCTCTCAGTGGGACCTGTCTGTTTTTGTATCTATACCTGTTTTATGCATTGACTACTTTTTCATCTCAATCCCCTTTTTCTATCGAGCAACTCCTGCTTAACGTGTCCTGTGTGGTCTCGTGGCTAGGATACCTGGCTTTCACCCAGGAAGCCTGGGTCCGATTCGCGGCATCGGAATTTCAATTGTAATGGTCAGCACTGTGGACTCTGAATCCAGCGATCCGAGATCGCCTCTCAGTGGGACCTGTCTGTTTTTGTATCTATACCTGTTTTATGCATTGACTACTTTTTCATCTCAATCCCCTTTTTCTATCGAGCAACTCCTGCTTAACGTGTCCTGTGTGGTCTCGTGGCTAGGATACCTGGCTTTCACCCAGGAAGCCTGGGTCCGATTCGCGGCATCGGAATTTCAATTGTAATGGTCAGCACTGTGGACTCTGAATCCAGCGATCGGAGATCGCCTCTCAGTGGGACCTGTCTGTTTTTGTATCTATACCTGTTTTATGCATTGACTACTTTTTCATCTCAATCCCCTTTTTCTATCGAGCAACTCCTGCTTAACGTGTCCTGTGTGGTCTCGTGGCTAGGATACCTGGCTTTCACCCAGGAAGCCTGGGTCCGATTCGCGGCATCGGAATTTCAATTGTAATAGTCAGCACTGTGGACTCTGAATCCAGCGATCCGAGATCGCCTCTCAGTGGGACCTGTCTGTTTTTGTATCTATACCTGTTTATGCATTGACTACTTTTTCATCTCAATCCCCTTTTTCTATCGAGCAACTCCTGCTTAACGTGTCCTGTGTGGTCTCGTGGCTAGGATACCTGGCTTTCACCCAGGAAGCCTGGGTCCGATTCGCGGCATCGGAATTTCAATTGTAATGGTCAGCACTGTGGACTCTGAATCCAGCGATCGAGATCGCCTCTCAGTGGGACCTGTCTGTTTTTGTATCTATACCTGTTTATGCATTGACTACTTTTTCATCTCAATCCCCTTTTTCTATCGAGCAACTCCTGCTTAACGTGTCCTGTGTGGTCTCGTGGCTAGGATACCTGGCTTTCACCCAGGAAGCCTGGGTCCGATTCGCGGCATCGGAATTTCAATTGTAATGGTCAGCACTGTGGACTCTGAATCCAGCGATCCGAGATCGCCTCTCAGTGGGACCTGTCTGTTTTTGTATCTATACCTGTTTATGCATTGACTACTTTTTCATCTCAATCCCCTTTTCTATCGAGCAACTCCTGCTTAACGTGTCCTGTGTGGTCTCGTGGCTAGGATACCTGGCTTTCACCCAGGAAGCCTGGGTCCGATTCGCGGCATCGGAATTTCAATTGTAATGGTCAGCACTGTGGACTCTGAATCCAGCGATCGAGATCGCCTCTCAGTGGGACCTGTCTGTTTTTGTATCTATACCTGTTTTATGCATTGACTACTTTTTCATCTCAATCCCCTTTTTCTATCGAGCAACTCTGCTTAACGTGTCCTGTGTGGTCTCGTGGCTAGGATACCTGGCTTTCACCCAGGAAGCCTGGGTCCGATTCGCGGCATCGGAATTTCAATTGTAATGGTCAGCACTGTGGACTCTGAATCCAGCGATCCGAGATCGCCTCTCAGTGGGACCTGTCTGTTTTTGTATCTATACCTGTTTCAGGCATTGACTACTTTTTCATCTCAATCCCCTTTTTCTATCGAGCAACTCCTGCTTAACGTGTCCTGTGTGGTCTCGTGGCTAGGATACCTGGCTTTCACCCAGGAAGCCTGGGTCCGATTCGCGGCATCGGAATTTCAATTGTAATGGTCAGCACTGTGGACTCTGAATCCAGCGATCCGAGATCGCCTCTCAGTGGGACCTGTCTGTTTTTGTATCTATACCTGTTTCAGGCATTGACTACTTTTTCATCTCAATCCCCTTTTTCTATCGAGCAACTCCTGCTTAACGTGTCCTGTGTGGTCTCGTGGCTAGGATACCTGGCTTTCACCCAGGAAGCCTGGGTCCGATTCGCGGCATCGGAATTTCAATTGTAATAGGTCAGCACTGTGGACTCTGAATCCAGCGATCCGAGATCGCCTCTCAGTGGGACCTGTCTGTTTTTGTATCTATACCTGTTTCATGCATTGACTACTTTTTCATCTCAATCCCCTTTTCTATCGAGCAACTCCTGCTTAACGTGTCCTGTGTGGTCTCGTGGCTAGGATACCTGGCTTTCACCCAGGAAGCCTGGGTCCGATTCGCGGCATCGGAATTTCAATTGTAATGGTCAGCACTGTGGACTCTGAATCCAGCGATCCGAGATCGCCTCTCAGTGGGATCTCTCTGTGTTTGTATCTATACCTGTTTCAGGCATTGACTGCTTTTTCATCTCAATCCCCCTTTTCTATCGAGCAACTCCTGCTTAACGTGTCCTGTGTGGTCTCGTGGCTAGGATACCTGGCTTTCACCCAGGAAGCCTGGGTCCGATTCGCGGCATCGGAATTTCAATTGTAATGGTCAGCACTGTGGACTCTGAATCCAGCGATCCGAGATCGCCTCTCAGTGGGATCTCTCTGTGTTTGTATGTATACCTGTTTCAGGCATTGACTGCTTTTTCATCTCAATCCCCCTTTTCTATCGAGCAACTCCTGCTTAACGTGTCCTGTGTGGTCTCGTGGCTAGGATACCTGGCTTTCACCCAGGAAGCCTGGGTCCGATTCGCGGCATCGGAATTTCAATTGTAATGGTCAGCACTGTGGACTCTGAATCCAGCGATCCGAGATCGCCTCTCAGTGGGATCTCTCTGTGTTTGTATGTATACCTGTTTCAGGCATTGACTGCTTTTTCATCTCAATCCCCCTTTTCTATCGAGCAACTCCTGCTTAACGTGTCCTGTGTGGTCTCGTGGCTAGGATACCTGGCTTTCACCCAGGAAGCCTGGGTCCGATTCGCGGCATCGGAATTTCAATTGTAATGGTCAGCACTGTGGACTCTGAATCCAGCGATCCGAGATCGCCTCTCAGTGGGATCTCTCTGTGTTTGTATGTATACCTGTTTCAGGCATTGACTGCTTTTTCATCTCAATCCCCCTTTTCTATCGAGCAACTCCTGCTTAACGTGTCCTGTGTGGTCTCGTGGCTAGGATACCTGGCTTTCACCCAGGAAGCCTGGGTCCGATTCGCGGCATCGGAATTTCAATTGTAATGGTCAGCACTGTGGACTCTGAATCCAGCGATCCGAGATCGCCTCTCAGTGGGATCTCTCTGTGTTTGTATGTATACCTGTTTCAGGCATTGACTGCTTTTTCATCTCAATCCCCCTTTTCTATCGAGCAACTCCTGCTTAACGTGTCCTGTGTGGTCTCGTGGCTAGGATACCTGGCTTTCACCCAGGAAGCCTGGGTCCGATTCGCGGCATCGGAATTTCAATTGTAATGGTCAGCACTGTGGACTCTGAATCCAGCGATCCGAGATCGCCTCTCAGTGGGACCTGTCTGTTTTTGTATGTATACCTGTTTCAGGCATTGACTACTTTTTCATCTCAATCCCCCTTTTCTATCGAGCAACTCCTGCTTAACGTGTCCTGTGTGGTCTCGTGGCTAGGATACCTGGCTTTCACCCAGGAAGCCTGGGTCCGATTCGCGGCATCGGAATTTCAATTGTAATGGTCAGCACTGTGGACTCTGAATCCAGCGATCCGAGATCGCCTCTCAGTGGGATCTCTCTGTGTTTGTATCTATACCTGTTTCATGCATTGACTACTTTTTCATCTCAATCCCCTTTTCTATCGAGCAACTCCTGCCTAACGTGTCCTGTGTGGTCTCGTGGCTAGGATACCTGGCTTTCACCCAGGAAGCCTGGGTCCGATTTCGCGGCATCGGAATTTCATTGTAATGGTCAGCACTCTGGACTCTGAATCCAGCGATCCGAGATCGCCTCTCAGTGGGACCTGTCTGTTTTTGTACTATACCTGTCTCAGGCATTGACTACTTTTTCATCTCAATCCCCTTTTTCTATCGAGCAACTCCTGCCTAACGTGTCCTGTGTGGTCTCGTGGCTAGGATACCTGGCTTTCACCCAGGAGGCCGAGGTCCGATTCCCGGCATCGGAATTTCAGTTGTAATGGTCAGCACTCTGGACTCTGAATCCAGCGATCCGAGATCGCCTCTCAGTGGGACCTGTCTGTTTTTGTATCTATACCTGTTTCATGCATTGACTACTTTTTCATCTCAATCCCCTTTTTCTATCGAGCAACTCCTGCCTAACGTGTCCTGTGTGGTCTCGTGGCTAGGATACCTGGCTTTCACCCAGGAAGCCTGGGTCCGATTCGCGGCATCGGAATTTCAATTGTAATGGTCAGCACTGTGGACTCTGAATCCAGCGATCCGAGATCGCCTCTCAGTGGGATCTCTCTGTGTTTGTATTTATACCTGTTTCAGGCATTGACTACTTTTTCATCTCAATCCCCCTTTTCTATCGAGCAACTCCTGCTTAACGTGTCCTGTGTGGTCTCGTGGCTAGGATACCTGGCTTTCACCCAGGAAGCCTGGGTCCGATTCGCGGCATCGGAATTTCAATTGTAATGGTCAGCACTCTGGACTCTGAATCCAGCG
>NC_088201.1:232995149-233165594 GCF_037126465.1 Ornithodoros turicata
TGTGCGCGCTACTGTGTCACCATAAGGAACGGAGCCACCCCCTAAGGGTGTTTCTCTCTCACTCTCGCTTTTCTTGTTTTTTTTCTTCTTTTTGTTTTCGTGCATCTAACGTTCCTTGCGTCCGAAAACTTCGATACGCAAATTGTATGAATCACAACATTTGCTGTTGTTGTTGTTGTTGAACAGAGGTAGCACGGGTGGTCCAGAAACATTATCCTTCTGAGAGACAATCATACAGACGTCAACTCGTCAACTTTTTCCCTGTACACCTACGTGCAGAGTCATTATTTTTATTCGTTTACATAATTTTTATAAAAATCTACGAGAACAGCAGATATATTGATTTTGCAGTAGATCGTACGTAGTAGACTGCGCGTACATCTTCTAGAAGAAAGTATGTAATTAGAAGATGCCTAATTACCTAAAAATTGTTAAATAATGCTCGAATTACGGGATTTTTGGGCGAAAGCGAGATAGCAGAATGTGAGACTTTCCTCGCTGAAAGCCACTTCACGTCTCACAAATTCTTAAGCACGCGCGTGCACTAAAACATCCTTTCCCGTATCTCTCCCGATAAAAAATAAACACTCTGTATATATATGTGCAATTAATTATCATGTCACTAGAAGTTGCTTCTTTAATGTGAAACACTTACTCTCAAATGCGTCTGAAACTTGGTCTTATTCACCCCGTAGGAATCGAGGAAGCCCTGTGAAGTGAAAGAGAGCAAGAGATCACGTGACACCACAGCACCCATCACCTTGGTCAAGATTGAGTTTCATAGTACACAGTTTTCTCAAGAACCGCTTAAAAATCCCGATTTTTTTTATCTGAAACACATTTGGTCGCATCTTTCTTACGGTGTATTCTGCTTTTCCTTGGAAATGCCTTCTTTTGCACCCTTTAAACACCTTTTTAGGAGGGTGAAATATTGTTAAACACCCTCCTAAAAGGGCGTATAAAGGGAGAAAGGGTGCAAAAGACGGCATTTCCAAGGAAAAGCACCCTTTCAAAGGATGTTTTACACAGAATACACCATCTAAAAGGGGCGTTCCAGACCATACGGTGTAAAAAGTGGTCTGAGTTATAGGACAAGCCATTTACACCCATAAGGGTGTTTTTTAGTTTACAGTGCAGTTGCTGGTGGTGATGCGGGGAATGAAATAATGGACCCCTTCACAATAACGATCGAAGTCCTATTGTATCCAGAAAGGTGGAGAGAGATTTGAGGGCAGAGCGTTGGTGGGCTGGATGTGGCCAGGGACCAATCACTTTTGTGTGAGAGAGAGGGGGGGCAAGAGTCCAGCTCGTTAAGGGATCCGAGAGCACGGTCCGGGAAGGTTTGTAGTGTGGGCAGTGGAGAAGAATGTGCTCTATAGATATACTACAGCACCGCAGAGACTGCAGTGGGGAGAGTGAACTTGCCTCAAGCGGTAACGCCACTGTGCTGTGAAAGCGACATCGAGGCGCATTCGATGAACTCATGCGGCATCTTGACAAGAGATATGTCGAGGCATGCGGGGCCATCGAGGAACACGGAGGAATAGGAATGCGGAATCATGCGGAATATCGAGGCATGAGAGATACGCGGAGGCATCGGGCATGCCTGGGCCAAAAAGAGACAACGAGCATAACAACACAGGGGTGGCATCCAATGTATTGCTCCGTAGACGAAAGCGTGCTGGGCGAACGCAGTGCATCCTGGACAGGTCCTGGTCGCACGTCACAGCAAACGTCAAGGCGCACGTGACCTTAAAGATGGCGGCGCCCGCGATCGGCGGCCAAACCGTTTGTAAACAATGCGGTTGCTGTTTCTGGACGACGTTTTGGATGTTTTTCGATCACGGTAATTATTTTTATCCGATAATCTCGCAATAAAACGCGCAGTTTTACACATAAAGCCTCGTATTGTTGACAACTTCCAAAGATGTGATGACGACCGCGCGTTAAGACTTACCGAGCCGATGCGATGTACTTAAACTAAGGTGAAATGGGCTACCATGTTGCGGAAGAAGCACCACATAGCTTACGCTGGCAAAATACGGTCATCTCTCGGTGTTATGACGGCGAAAATATGTCGGTAAGCGGCAAAACGACATGTAAACAAAGTCACATGACCTTAAAATGACGTTTTCTATGACGTGCGACCAGGACAAGATGGCAGTTTTGACAAAAGCACCCGCTTGAGGGTAGTTACAACAATGGCGGGTTTGTGTCACCCCTGTGCATAACAACGAGAACGGCACCAGCATGGCGTGCCACGTGATGTCGCCACTGAACTCACTGCTGCAGTTTCATTAAAAGCGACTTGCGCTGTTCTTCTTTCTTTCTTACGAATAAACTAGCTTGGTCACCACTTGGCGCTTGCTCATTGGGTCCAGGAACCCAGGCGTGTCACTACGGAACAACATACACAGAGAAACTATGTATATACGGAAGCTCTTGCAGCGCGGAGAACTCACATCCACTATTGCACAACATCTATTACAAAAAAAATTATTACATATTACGCTGCACACTTGAAGAAACAATATATACTTGTGCATATGCATTAGCTGGTTTAGGATAGTAACAGCTATAGTCCCGTTCAAAGTAAGACGGGAAATAAATCTAGTCCGTCAGCTCTCAAAATATTACTGCGCCGCGGATAAGATGGCTGGACACAGTGAGCGCGCGCTCCCTCCTTGCGCCACATAATGTAATCCATCATACTCACTCTGCTTCCGTATTGGCTGTTAAAACTGGCCGCATGACGCAACGCTGCGGTAGAAAGTGCGCTCCCCTGCTGATGGCGGGAGGATGACACTACAGTATTTCTCCTCGCGCTATTCGTTCTCATTATGTCGAACGGCGTATGCCAGTTGACGGACTAGATTTCTTTTCCTTCTTAAGTTGAACACGAGTTCAGTCAAATATGAACAACAGCTCAGCAGAGCGGCGAAATGGGAATAACATAGCATTCATGTCGCCTGTAGCTGTGCACGCTTAGAAAAAGGGGTGGAGCAGTTATACCCCTTAGGAGGCAGTAGCTGTCGCATATATGTTGTGCCTAAAAGGTTGCAAAGTTCTATCTGCTACCTCACTCTCGAAAGAGAACTTCACCGCATAGCACGTTGTCCGCCAACCGCTGCCAACAATGGTAGGGTTAACGCTTCTGATTCGGTGAGCGAGAGGGGCGTACGCCTTTTTGTAGCAATTTGGATGTATGATAAATGCTTTTCACCACCATTTTACGCCTTTATCAGACGTTATGCTGACCTAGGTGGTAACTATACAAGTTACCACCTCTTCACACCCTTTTTCCTCAGAGTGCGTGTTTCGCGTCCAGTATATACGGAGTTGTTGGTTTCTATTGCCATAGTTGTAACCGGGGCTATCAGTTAAAAGATAAGTGTATTGCTTTGGTATAACGCGGAGCTCATACCGTAACATCTGCGTCTCATGCAGGGTGCGACACTGGGGGATCTTTCATTTTTCTCTTGTCCTGGTTTGAAAGCGTCTATCATTTCTGACGATGCGTGACAATACGTTCCGTATTGTTTGACCCTCAAGCTCGCGTTCTCATCACCAAGCCTCCGTTCCCTTTACCATATCTTTATGTGTGAACTTTCTCTCATATTATTTTTCATTCTTTCTTCCTCGTTGTTTGCCTTGTAAACAAAAGAGTAGGCATGCGTAAAGAACTACACATGTGCACTTATTTGTCTATAAATGTGTTGTGCAATTGAATGTACATGTAGTGAAGTGTATGTGAATGTATATGTAGCCGCTGGTGCTGGGGGGCCGAGGTGCTCCTCAAGCCTAAAGGCTTTTTTACCTCGGTCCCTTCACCCAGTAGGGTGAAAAACAAGAAAAAAAAATAAAATATAAAAAAATGTGTCTCTAATTGCCACCTGTCGTAAATTTCAGCGTTGCGGTTAACCGGTACTCGTGCCAATGTGACACTGCGATAATGGCTAAGTTGCAGAGTAACAAATTCCCTGCGTGCGAGAAAGGATTCTTTAAGGATAGCACGAACTGCGTTCTTCTCGGCTCTATAGAAAGACTGTTCGGGTTTTGTGATCGTCATTGTTGCTTCCCACACTAACTGTCTATACGACAAATTATGTGAAAATAATAAGGCATAGTACAGGGTGTTTCATCTACAATGAGAAAAAAAAACTCTAACTGGCCACGTACTCGCCGGAGGGCTGTAGGGCTTTCGGCAATGACCTTTGGAAACTTTCGCCACCATTGAGGAAGGCTTCGGACAAATTTCAAATTGCGGAAAATTTATTTTTCCACTTGAAGTTTGAAAATTGGCAAGCGAACCTCACCTTTTTTTTTTAAACAGAAATATGAAGTCCTCCAGGGATAACCGCAGACCAAAAAAAAAACCTATGCGTAGTATCGCAATAGAAATAGTAAAAAAATAAAAAAAATAACGCTCTAGCCCCGCCTGCCTGATTTTCGCAAAAGAAGCGCGCCCGAAATGTCCTCTAGAGGAGGAAGTGTCCCCGCCCTCATTTGTTTTGCCTTCTTTGTGATAAGCCGTTTGTTTCGTTTTCTTTGTGATAAGACCAGCACATAAGATCACCAGCATTAAGGTCAAAGCGTGGGGAAGTACACTCTTAAAAATGAACTTCACCACATAGCACGCTCCTAGCCAACTATCACCCCGAATGACAACGTTCTCGCCCCTGATTTGTGGAAAACGGGAGGAGGAGCCTATTTTGTGCCGTGCATAATGTCACAAAATAGGCTCCTCCTCCCGTTTTCCACAAATCAGGGGCGAGAACGTTGTCATTCGGGGTGATGATTGGCTAGGTGCGTGCTATGTGGTGAAGTTCATTTTTAAGAGTGTAGGTAAAACAAGAGGGGAGAATAGTTCCTCCTCTCCCCGAGCCTTTCATGCGCTCTTCTTTACACTCTTAAAAATGAACTTCACCGCATAGCACGCTCCTAGCCAACCATTATCTCGAATGATATCGTTATCTGCCCTTATTTGTTGAAAACGTGGGGCGTACGCCTTTTCTGTGACACTTATGCTGTTCATAATTGTCACAGAAAAGCCGTACGGCTCCCGTTTTCAACAAATCAGGGCAGATAACGATATCATTCGAGATAATGGTTGGCTAGGAGCGTGCTATGCGGTGAAGTTCATTTTTAAGAGTGTACGACATTCAAGCAGGCGGGGCTAAAGCGGATTTCTTATTAATTTTTTTAGACTATTTCTGTTGCGATACCGTGAATAGTTCTTGTTGGGTGTACGGTTATCTGTAAAGGACACCCTATTTCTGTTAAAAATAAAAAAGTGATGTTCGCTTGGCAATTTTCGAAGTTCAATTGAAAAAAAATGAATTTCCCGCAATTAAAAATTGTCCAAAGCCTTCCTCAATGGCGGCAAAAGTTTCCAGAAGGTAATTGTCGGCGAGTACGTTGCCAGTTAGTATTTTTTTTATTACTTTAGGATGAAACAGTCTGTATAAGTGCCAATTTAACTTTAGTTGGTAACAATAACTTATCATGGAATATAAAGCTTGAACGTTCACTAGAATTCTTCCATCGGCCTTCCAAGATATCCAAGACCAAGTTCACCAGACAGAGACGTATTCTTAAAGAACTAAAAAAAAGTTACAAAAACTTTAAAAAACTTAAAACTTAAGAACTTAAAAAAACTTTTAAAAAACTATTAAAGATGTCTACTCCCGGCAATTGGACTATATTCAGGGACGTATTCTGCATCGTACAACGTTGTCAAAACATGAGCAAAGTTTTACGTCCTTTTTCGCTACTTTACGTAGAAGTGGTAGCGATGGTAAGCACATGAAACAAACGCTTGTTTCCAGTGTCCTCTCGTTCGTCAGAACACCTTCTACATGATTTCGTACGAGCAAGACATACAGGGTGTCCCAGAAAACGTGTCATTGAATTATAATAAAAGAACTCCACCACCTAGAATCATGCGGTCAACGGTATTTGTTCTTACTAGGTTTTTGACTGAATAAAACCGGAGCACAAAACACGGACAAGAACACACATAGACGACACTCGCTCCACTATCAACAGATTCTTTAATGGCCGCAATCCTTAAATAGGGCTTGCCGAGGGGAAGGGGAAAACAAAACAAGTCACTATTCATGTTCTACATCTGCCTTCTAGATATTTAAATTCTCCACGTGTCAGTGCCGCAGACGGTTCGCTGACACAATTACCTTTGCCCAATCTCTCGATTCAGGTCCCCCAAACTCACCTCGGAAAAGCGTGCAACGAAGAAGGCCGCCACTAGATACCCCGCTGTTGCCGTTCCGGATCACTTCAGCCCGCTAAGTTTAGCGGCAAAATGTTTTTGTTGTTTCTGCGAATGAATCTAGTCTTTATATGTCCAAATAAGACGCGTATAACAACTTTCTCTGTCGTGTTTCACTTTTTGGTCCCGTTTTTAAACGTGTTGAGCGATCGGAAGGATCTAGTGCACGGCTGCGTGTATCACATAGCGTACCTGTCGTACCAGGCGCCGCAGGCGCTGCAGTCGTCCATTTCTCCTTCGGTGACATGGCCTGGCTTGGATTGTGCTTGAACTGGATCTTTAGCGCGCTACAATTCACGCAAGCCAACGTCTGGTAACAATGGGGTATCTAAGGGCGGCCTCCGGCATTGCACGCATCGGGATAGGAACAAATACATGGGAAAATGGCGACCTTGGGGGACCTGTCTCGATTAAAAAGGCTTCGAACACTTCCCTTTCAGTTTTTTTTTTTGAACCTACCCTTTATCTGTGTTTTTGTGAAATCGGGTGAGCAACCACACTTCATTACATGCACCCCAAGTGTACCACTAGCTGTGCCTTTGGTGTTGTAGTCGTGCTCTTTAAGACGTTGATTGATGCATCTACCCGACTGTCCTATATACACTTTTTTACAAGGTAAGGGAATTTCATACACCACTGAAATCCCGCGGAAATGGATCTGGTTCTTGTGACTCACATCACACAGCTGCACTGGTTTTTCATTTGTCATTGGAATTAATGATGATAACTTGGGCAATGAACTGAAAACTACTGGTACGCCGAACCTGCCTCCCATTTTTTTTTATATGGTGAGATGTTTTGTGCATATATGGCACAACTACTGGTCGTACTGAGGGCCTACTCCGGTCTTTTTTGACACCTTTCACCTCTTTTTGTAACCTAAGCTACCTAACCTACACTTGGGGTGCATGTAATGAAGTGTGGTTGCTCACCCGATTTCACAAAAACACAGATAAAGGGTAGGTTCAAAACAAAAACTGAAAGGGAAGTGTTTGAAGCCTTTTTAATCGAGAGATTGGGCAAAGGTAATTGTGTCAGCGAACCGTCTGTGGCACTGACACGTGAAGATTAAAGGACGACGGAAACGAAAATAGGCTGCAAAGCTATTTGCCTCATATTGCGATGTGTACCAAAACAATCCGGAATTCAACTTAGATTTGCGTATATTAGTTGAAACGCCGCCACAATCGCGATATAAAATTCGGCCGTGGAGCACTCTGAGCCCCTGGTGAGCGTCGCCACGCCGCCGTAGCAGACCACGGAAGTGACGCACGTTGGCTCTCCTGTTGGAGTTCCTGACTTTCATTTCGCTTCATTTCATTTGGTGTTTCGGCGTACGTCTAATTCCTGCTACGGGGAACGAACGGAGACGAAGAAGCATGTACGAACCCATCTCTCATAGGATATATTGTCTTCAGACTTCCACGAGATCTCCGAATCAAACATCTTCAGGCGTTATTCAGAATTCGCCGTGTTTGTGCCGGGCAGCCACACATGGAGCGCGAGAGATATTTGACGTCACGCGCTCCTCAGATTTTTCCGCAATGCTTGGCGCGCTCCATGGGCGATCGTGTCGTGTGGGCGGCCCAGCGCTCTCGTAATCGTCAGAAATATGGCCATCCGCACAGCGTACTTGCAAAATACTAGTGGCACCATAATTTTACATAATATTTACACCTTGTTCGGTCCCCTTTTTACAATGGACAAATTTCGTTTCCGTTGTCCTTTAAATATCTAGAAGGCAGATGTAGAACATGAAAAGTGACTTGTTTTGTTTTCCCCCTTTCCCCTCGGCAACCCCTATTTAAGGATTGCTGCCATTAAAGAATCTGTTGATATAGTGGAGCAAGTGTCGTCTATATGTGTGTTCTTGTCCGTGTTTTGTGCTCCGGTTTTATTCAGTCATGTACCAACAGGCCCATTCTGCCATTTTGATGAACACCTTTACTAGGTTTTTACCATCTCCTGTTGGTGAATGTCGTGTAACGTAAGTTTGATTATGTAACTTTTTTGCGAACTGAAGTCGGAAATTTGGGGGATTCCCGAAATCCTCCATTAAGAATAAACCGCTTAAGAATAAAACATTCAAGAATAACCCACTTAAAAGAATACACGGTTAAAAATATATCTCCAAAAATAAACCGCTTACTATCCCCGCTTCGAGATCACCGTTTAATAATCCACCATTAAAAACAAACAGTTTCAAAAATCCCTCACCATCTAGCAGGGAGGCGGATTGATTGTAATTTGCGCCGGGTTAGATCAGGTTGTGTTAGGTTAGGTTAGGTTAGGTTAGGTAACACAGTTTATTTTGGGATAGTTTAGGCAAGTTTCGCCCTGTGGGGTTAGTTTAAGCCCCTCGCTTGCAGTTCGCCTTGATTGGGGCTATACCACATGACTCTAGCAACGATAGGGTGGACTTAAGGGGATTCTGAGACGATTTATTTTTGACGATATATTCTTAACCGTGGATTCCTTAGCTTTTTATTTAAACGGGGATATTTCGGCGATTATTCTTGTGCGTTGATATTTAAGCGTATATTCTGTGATATATATTTTTAACAGTGTATACTTACGCGTTTATTTTTGAAAGTTTATTTTCAAGGGTTTGAAACGGGATGCACCCGGAAATTTCCCAAGTAAAATCACTTTTTTACCCCACCAATGTGAAGAGCGTGTCTAATTTACTCAAATTAATGATAATTGACAGGGATATTCAGGAGATATGCCATCAGAAAAAATAGCTGAACATCATGCTCTACGGAGGTAGCGCCCGACAAATTTTTCAGTGCAATCCTTGTCAGTCCGACGAAAGGAGGTTGGAAACCCAGCCCACACCTGCAGCACTGAAAGAGATAACACAGGTATGGCTTATCGTGTCCAACTTTCGCTGGGATCGCGCTTTCCATCTCCCAGTTCCAGGAACTGTCACTTTTTCTACTATCACTCGGTGGGCTTGGTTTGGAACCTCCTTTCGTCGGACTGAGATTGCGCTCAAAAAGTCGTCGTGCGTTATGGTTCGGTGCGACAAAAAGCATGATGTTCGGCTGTTTTTCCGATGGGGTACACTGTAAACCGAAAAACACCCTTATGAGTGTAAATGGCTTGTCCTATAACTTACACCTCTTTTGACACCATATGGTCTGGAACACCCTTTTTAGAGGGTGGATTCTGCGTAAAGCACCCTTGGAAAGGGTGCTTTTCCTTGAAAATGCCTTGTTTTGCACCCTTTATACACCCTTGTAGGAGGGTGTTTAACGATCTTACACCCTCCTACAAGGGTGCAAAAGAGTGCAAAAGAAGGCATCTTCAAGGAAAAGCACCCTTCCAAAGGGTGTTTTACACAGAATACACCCTCTAAAAAGGGTGTTCCAGACAATATGGTGTAAAAAGAGGTGTGAGTTATAGGACAAGTTGTTTACTCCCATAAGGGTGTTTTTCAGTTTACAGTGTAGCTCGCGAATATCACTGCCAATTGTCACGAACTTGAGTGAATTCGGCACGCCCCTCATATTGGTGGGGCAAAAAAGTAACCTTAACTTGGCAAACTTCCGACTTCAGGTCGGAAATATTTACGTAATTAAACTTACGATACGCGACATTCACATGAGGAGTTGGCAAAAACATAGTAAGAACAAATGCCGTTGACCGCATGATTCTAGGTGGCGTAGTTTTCCCTTTTTTTTAAATTATAGTTCAATGATGACACGTTTTCTGGGACACCCCGTACGTAGAAGACTTTGTAAACGATTGAAGCAGGTGGACCCCACTTTTTTTTTCCGTAATTCATTCAGAATAGAGCGTACTTACGGGGTGGAGGGAATCCCACGTGTCGAGAATCGCCATGGCGTACTTGTACGTCTTCTCCTGAAATGCAGCTGTGGGCAGCTGGAGAAACAGAACGACGGCCGCAATGAATTATACGTTGTATACAAAATATAAATATATAAATAAATGTAAATATATTTTAAATAAATATACAAGTAGAAATATTAAATAATATACCAAATGAATATGCGTGCAGAATATGCGCGCGATATAAACAATAATCCGACGTCGAGCAAGTAATATACGAGATGTTTTCTTTTTTTTAATTCAACGCATTTTTTTTTTACAAAGAACTGTGTGAGCAGCGCTGATGCGATCTTGGTAGGCGAGTTACGAGGCAGCACGGACCTCTTGTATAGATCATTGTAGCGAACTATCGGACCACTAATTAATCGCAAATTCTTCATTAACCAATTCATTACAGTCTTAAAAATGAACTTCACCACATAGCACGCTCCCAGCCAACCATCACTCCGAATGACAACGTTCTCGCCCCTGATTTGTTGAAAACGGGAGGAGGAGCCTATTTTGTGCCCATTATGCACGGCACAAAATAGGCTCCTCCTCCCGTTTTCAACAAATCAGGGTCGAGAACGTTGTCATTCGGGATGGTGGTTGGCTAGGAGCGTGCTATGTGGTGAAGCTCATTTTTAAGAGTGTAGACGTTTTCCGGTAGCGGTGATGAAGCTGCTCTCCCTATGGTCAGTAATAACATAAGCCATACACTTGACCCCGCCCCCACATAAGATTCGCTCCGCGCCCGCTAATGTAGTGCGGCGCGGCCAAGTGTGGGCAGGAGGGAGAGAGGTACTACATCACGAAGCGGAGGGATCGCGCGAAAAGGCTGGTAACCAATCGTGGGAGCCTTCCACGCTGAACGGCCGATCGCAGTTGTAGGAGTTGTCAAGTTGTCACTCACTATAGTCGACCGCAGTTAGGCCTGCAACGTCCCGACTAGGGTTGCGTACACTCTTAAAAATGAACTTCACCACATAGCACGCTCCCAGCCAACCATCACCCCGAATGACAACGTTCTCGCCCCTGATTTGTTGAAAACGGGAGGAGGAGCCTATTTTGTGCCCGTTATGCACGGCACAAAATAGGCTCCTCCTCCTGTGCTGTGCTGCCTGGGGTTTTTCCTGGGTTTTCCTCAGACGCTTTCAGACATATGTCGGCACAGTTCCCATAGAAGTCGGCCCAGGACGCACATTCCCCCAGGGCGTGAGTCGTGACGTTGCCCACATACGTGAGGCCGACAACGGCAAGCCCTACACTCTTAAAAATGAACTTCACCACATAGCACGCTCCTAGCCAACCATCATCTCAAATGATATCGTTATCTGCCCTGATTTGTTGAAAACGGGAGGCGTACGCCTTTTTGTGACAATTATGAACAGCATAAGTGTCACAAAAAAGGCGTACTCCTCCCGTTTTCGACAAATCAGGGCAGATAACGATATCATTTGAGATGATGGTTCGCTAAGAGCGTGCTATGCGGTGAAGTTCATTTTTAAGAGTGTATCACCACCACCACCACCTCATTTTTAAGAGTGTACTTGCCACTCCGGAGTTGGAATGATTCCGGAGTCATTCCAGATTTCAAACACACAAGCATTCCAGACAAACAAGCGTTTTCTTTTTTGAATGGTCATATGCAGCATACAACAGTGGCACATGGAATACAGGAATGTATTTAGTCGTATCATATATATGCTGCACACACACAGGCACAATACTGTGCAGGGTTGCGGCGTTGCCACTCCCGGAGTTGGAATGATTCCGTAATCATTCCAGATTTAGCAGAGCCCGGAATGAAATTGGAATGAAATGGGGGAAACTCTCCTAGGAATGGCAATGGAATGGTCTGGGTGCCCCGGCTTCTGCCCTCGCACCCTTTGCACCGCACCTGCACACGTTTCAGAGTGATATAACCTTGTCTTTGTGCTTTTTCCGTGCTTGGTAATGTCAATCTCGTATAGCATTGCTGGTCTTGCCAGATTGGTTACCGGTACTATTCTTTTATTGAAGGAATTAACGGAATGGAATTGGGTTGCCAAGCCATTCCAGGAGTGGGAACAGACCATACCTTTTCATTCCGAGGAATTGAAAGGAATGGAATTGGGTTGCCAAGCTATTCCAGGAGTGGGAACAGACCATACCTTTTCATTCCGAGGAATTGAAAGGAATGGAATTGGGTTGCCAAGCTATTCCAGGAGTGGGAACAGACCATACCTTTTCATTCCGAGGAATTGAAAGGAATGGAATTGGGTTGCCAAGCCATTCCAGGAGTGGGAACAGACCATACGTTTTCATTCCGAGGAATTGAAAGGAATGGAATTGGGTTGCCAGGCTATTCCAGGAGTGGGAACAGACCATACCTTTTCATTCCGAGGAATTGAAAGGAATGGAATTGGGTTGCCAAGCTATTCCAGGAGTGGGAACAGAACATACCTTTTCATTCCGAGGAATTGAAAGGAATGGAATTGGGTTGCCAGGCTATTCCAGGAGTGGGAACAGACCATACCTTTTCATTCCGAGGAATTGAAAGGAATGGAATTGGGTTGCCAAGCTATTCCAGGAGTGGGAACAGAACATACCTTTTCATTCCGTGGAATTCAAAGGAATGGAATTATCGAAGATGTCCATGGGAATTGGAACGGAATGGGAGACCGTATTCCGCAACTCGACCATCGCGGGATGGCTGTCCTATTACTGGCCGGTCTGCCAGCCGATGTGACGGCACGTTGTTCGAGGGATCGTGTTCCCCGGGCCGACTTCACACTTAAAGCGTCAGGGGAACCCCAGGGAAAACACCCAGACACCACAGCCTGCGCCCGGATGCGAACCCGGATCTCATCCGGCGTCGGACGTTCTCTGGAAAACGCGAGATATCAGAATGGAAGACAGTCATTATTCAAATCCATCGCCCTGGTTGAATACCCTGCGAAGCGAACGTACCGTCCCCAGGAACACCGAATATCCTCCGGGTGTACGAATAACGTCCTAAGGAATTCGTACGTCCGATGAATATCCTCAGTACGTCCTATGAATAGCCTCAGAATATCTATCGGATATACGAATCACTTAGGGGATTATTCCTACATCCAGAGGACATTCGGTGTTGCTGGGGGTGAGATATAATTGCTTACAAATTTTGATATGCAAATGAGCCGATACCAGAACTACGCACTTCTGGAGCTGGAAAGAGCGACAGCGAATCAGCGTGAGAGGGCCACGTGCTTTGGAGCGATGGGGCTGATTGGAGTAGGTGCTAATCTCTTGGCCAGATAAACCGCTCTCCGACCCGGATAGGGCCCAGCCCGCGTTTCACGTTCCAAAGTTTCGGGTTCTCCGCGCCCAAAAAGTGCAAGTGATCATTTCTGGTGGCCCATTAGAAAGCAAAATTTGGAAATTTTCATCTCAAGGTACGCCCTCTTCACTGGGTGTTTAAAGGGATACTTCGGCACCATCGGTGAAAAAAATTGCTGCACATCCTAGTTGGTGCACAACATGCACGGTATACCTGCCATCAACTTTGCTTCTTTCTCATGTGACGAATTATGTCTCAAATCAGGGAGGAATCAAACCGAAACAGGAATGCTGACAGATGTCGGAGAAACGTTTCCTTCCGGGAGCCAACGCGTGACGTCACCCAGCATGAAGCGGACAGGTAGTATTTACTTGAAGTTTTTCTCTTTTTTTTGAAGCAGAGAGACAAGGACAGAAGAAACAGACAGGAAGGCTGCGTCTGTTTCTGCTACTGCTGAAAAAAAAAAGACAGAAACAGGAAACGGTAAATATGACTTACCAACTACCCCGTTTCTCTAAGTTAGTCAACAGGTAGTATACCACGCCGGATGTAGCCCCTGTGTTACGTTCCCGAAACAGAACAATGGACGAAGGTTCGGGATCAGACTACTCAATCACAGATGGGGTATGATTAGTGCACGGTGATGTTGGCCGAACAAAGAAAGCAACAGGTACTTCCGCAGACGCTGGGTGGGAGCCAG
The DNA here is from genome assembly GCF_037126465.1 of Ornithodoros turicata. Taxonomy (NCBI): domain Eukaryota; kingdom Metazoa; phylum Arthropoda; class Arachnida; order Ixodida; family Argasidae; genus Ornithodoros; species Ornithodoros turicata. The sequence goes on from NC_088201.1 coordinate 233,009,277, forward strand.
ACTTTTGTCAAATTTCAAAAGTCGTTTTCGTGATTCCACCTTGGTTTTTCAACGTAGAACGTGAAAAAAAAAACAATGTGCAAGTTTCCGGCGATAAGGATTCACAAGTAAAGAGAAAACGGTTGAGAGCATTAAACAGTTTAATTTGCGAAAAAACGAGACATTCGTGCAGTAAGCTGCACTTCTTCAGGTTTGAGGACCTGCTACAAATAGTCAAGAATATATCAAACCCAAGTCGCAAAAAAAGTAGAGGGCGAGGGTTGAGAAGAATGCAAATAAATGTACTATAAAGGAGGTGACTAGACAGATTCGGGCAGACGTACAGATGACGTAGCACAACATATATATCATATACAGTCAACCCTCGATTTATGAACATTCGATTTATGAATTCCCTCGTTTTATGAACACTAGCACGAGGAACCAAACTTTTTACATGCATTTTTCCCTCGTTTTATGAACCTCGATATTCGAATAATGAATGGAATTTCTGGGAACCAACTAGGAGTTGCGCAGCGTTTTTGCCCTCAATTTATGAACGGATCATTCCGAGGCCAACGAAAACTTTCAAAGGGATTATTTGTGGTCTTATGAATGACGCCTGAACAGACAAAACGTTTTCGAGGTATATTGCACCCTCGGTTCTTAACCTCTCGAAATCCGAACAACAAACGGGTTTTTGCAGAAGTGTTGCTGACCTCAATTGACACAGCGGAAGGCATGGTCCAAAGCAAAATTATACTATTTGGTATTGCATAATAAACAGAGTATGGATGCCCTAACATCTGTGTTTTGTGAGACTGATACAGCAGAAGGCATGGTCCAAAGCAAAATTACACAATATATTGCACTATAAACAGAATATCAAATCGGAAATACTGTTCCATTTGGTCGATAGTACTCACTTAACGGAATTTTCGATTTACGAATCCCTCGATTTATGAACGATTTTTCGGGGAACCGAAGGTGTTCATAAATCGAGGGTTGACTGTAATCGCATATATCATATATCATATCATATGTTGTGCTACGTCATCTGTATGTCTGCCCGAACTTATCGAGTCACCTCCTTTGTAGTACATCTATTTGCGTTCTTCACAACCCTCGCCCTCTGCTCTTTTACGACTTGGGTTTGATCATGGAGGTAAGAAACTAAGGAGATGGCTACACTCTAAGAAAAAAAGGAGTAAAACGGGGAGTAATTGCAGCTTCTACTCCCCTAGTCTGCAATTACTCCCCATTTTAGTCCCCTAACCCAACATTTAGTCCCGACATTTACTCCCCAGGACTGCAAATTGGCACTAATCTTCGCGAATGGTCTCCTGAATGCAACAGTCTACGTAAGTATGTGCCCTTGGTCAATTTGAACGACATAAGGCTGTATAACTCAGACAACGTAGCAATTTTCCAGCCACACAGAATAAGAAAGAGTTAGCTCATCTTTCTTCGCAAATTGTGCCCTAGTATGGCGCAAGATTTTATATCACCCGATATATCACCGTTGACGGTTTGCTTCAAAGTATCTTCATGCATGCGCACCAATTATGTACCTGGGACTCTTACAACAGCGCGTGAAGTGCGGTCTTCACTCTGTGGCATTCATTTACTCCCGTGCATTTACTCCCGAAAGGGACTATTTTTTGTGGCAATGCAATTACTCCCCAAAAGGAGTAAAAGTACTCCTTTTTTTCTTAGAGTGTGTAAGCACGGAGGGCCGTGTGACTCCTCCAGCGGTCGCTCTTCACAATACCGCGCCCATCTAGTTGCCCGGTCACGTGATCCCCACATGTTTCGGTGCTATGGCAGTCCGCGCGGAGGCTTGCAAGTTTAGCAAACCTCATCTCCAGCAAGCCTCTTACCTATACAAGGAGTCCATTTGTACACTACTTTGAAGGTTATGAGGTGTTTCAAGATTTTCCGCTTGATAAATCACAGCAAAACAGCAGAACAGAAGAGCAGACAGGCAATGTCACGATGACGTACGTACGTCTTCGAGCGTTTTAGTGATCCATTGCTTCCACACACGCCTGGTCTATTCTGTGTTTCAACGGGTATGAAACTTCTAACTCCAAAGATGATATGAAAGCGGAAGCAAGTTTTTCGGCCGCAGCTTGTTTCTGCACTGTTAAAACAGAACTTCACCACATAGCACGCACCTGACCAACCATCATACCGAATTATATCATTCTGTGTCATGATTTGTTCAAAACAGGGGGGAGGCGCCTATCTGGGACAAGATAATCTGTCCCAGATAGGCGCCTCCTCTCATTTTCAACAAATCAATGCACAGAATGATATCATTCGGAATGATGGTTGGCTAAGAGTGTGCTATGCGGTGAAGTTCTGTTTTAACAGTGTGTATTCAGGTAAGGTACGCCGTGGGCATGGATGACGCCATGTTTTATGACGTATTTCCGTGACGTTTATGGGTCACGTGTGTAGGCAACTAACCACAATGCCATGCGCGGGCAGAGCACGCCTGCTTGCATTCGTGAGAAACGCTTAGGGCATCTCTTTAGTTTCTTACCTCCATGGGCTTGATATATTCTTGACTATTTGTCGCAGGTCCTCAAAACCTGATGAAGTGCAGCCTACCGCATGAACGTCTCGTTTTTCGCAAATTAAACTGTTTAATGTTCTCAACCGTTTTCTCTTCGTTTTCCAAGTGAGATATTTCACAACTGTGCTCAGTTGTGGGAATACGGCGAGCTTGAAATCCATTTCGTTGCGAAGTCTCCCTTCAAGAAGGACAACTGGTTTGGATAATTGCTGGCTCCATTTCTGCCCGCTCGCATTTTCCAGAAAACATTTCAATGATCAGCTAAGAACTGAATTTTAGCTAATTAGCGATCCAGTAGTTGCACGATGTCCGCCCATAGCCTGCTAAGATGGCATCGGCGCTGCTCTCACAGCTTCTTTTACAAAAAAATAAAAAAAAGAAAACACCCTGTGTATGACAATGAAAAAACGAGCTGGTGAAGATGATGCATAATGTAAAACCACATAATAATGTAATTGAGACTTCGTATTTGTGTCTGTCCTTTCGTGTTCCCTAGTCTCGGGGTTTTTTCATTATGCACCCTGTGTATATCCGTATATGTAACCTTTATATAACACCCTGTCCGTAGGCTTTTGTTTCTTTTGCTTCGCTTAAAGCAACCCCCTACGCCTTCGCCGATGAATATTCGCCAGCCGCTAACGCTGGTATTGTTCGGGACACGGTAGTCTAAAACCTCCAGCCTGTAGCGGAGCGAGCCCCTACCGGCGAGGTCGCGCACGAAGGAACTATACCAATACCCTCCCCGAGGGAAGGCGGCGCTGAACTGCTTTCCTTAAAGGGACTATGAAATTTCCCGAACCCCCATACTTTTTTTCGATTCAAACTGTTCTTCCCGCAGAGAAACTAATATGCCACAAATTTTTCCGGACGAAATCGCTCCACTCTGCGAGGAGCGCGCGCTGGAAATGTCTCTTCCGCGTTCCTCCTCTCCCGCGCATATTTCCCTGCCGATGGTGTAACTGTACGGACCTCTCTTCGCTTCCTCGTTACGTCACCGGTGTTGCACAATGGCAAGTAATGCCGCGAGCTCGCGCTGTGGCGCCACTGCCGAAATCTGCCGATCGCGCGAGAGCTGCTGTCATGGAGATTTCCACTCCCGATGAACGCATACGCGGGATCCTACGGCGCATGCTCCTGGCGGGATTCCTCGGCTCGGCAACACGTCACGATGACGTGTTGCTGAGCCGGCCGTGGTCGCGTCAAGTTACCCGTTGTGTCTCCGCTCGGCAGCTCGTCACGGCGCGGCGCCAGCTGTCCTCCCTTCGCCGCTCCGTTTAAATTCGCTCCCGAGAAATCCGCTCGCGCGACGAAAGTAAAATTTCGGTTCTGGACTCAGAAAAATGTCTTCTTTCGAACGAAACGAAGAAAAATATCGTTTCATAGTCCCGACGCTTCCCGACGTTCCCGTCCCGTCCCGTTCCCGTCCCATAGTCCCGACGATCGACGCTGAGAACGCGATGGTACTCTCTGCCGACAGGTGGCGCTGCGTGGCCTTACCTCAGAGACTGGAATGGTATAGTCCCTTCGTGAGCGACATCGCCGGTAGGGGACTCCTGGGCCACGGGCTGGATTTTTAGACAACCGTGTCCCCAACATATATCTATCCAGAGACATTTCCTCCAAGTACAACACTTCACGTAACATTTCCTCGAAAGGTGTGCACAACCCAGCAAACCAGTAAGGAAACGTTAAAGGTACTGTAAAGCAGTAGACAAGCAGGATATGCTGGCGACGTGGCTTGAGACTGTGTTGCTTGTAAATCCCATATGCGGAACCATACGACCGACAACGCTCTCTAAATATTTTTAATTTATCATTAAAAATCCGGCATTGTGCAGCTGCGCGACGCCTGGTGTCGAACGACCCCCTGTGCAGTGGGCAACAGTGTCGAATATGTATTATGCATGCAGCACTATTTTGTCGCGTTTTGTTCTTTTGGTGGCTATATTATTTCGTATCATATTTCAATAGGAATGCAGAGACCCCTTTTTAGTGTGTTTTTTTTAGAAATAAAATCAAAAAGAAACGCAGCGCTGTTCGGCTGTCGGGCCCAGTGTTATACGCATGCAACGTGGTTGCCGCCGTATGCGGCTGAGAGTACGGATCCCTTCCGAATACTAATACAGTGTTGCCCGTAATCTTTAGTTTTAATTTTCTAATTAATTGCACCACCGATTGGAATGAAATTTGCACTGTTTTTGTACTGATGGCTTGGACCATCGAATAGCCACGCTAAATAAAATTCCGCCTCTGCTGCTTCACAGTACCTTTAAAGGCGAGTTCCCACATATAGCGCTTCGCTCTATAGGGCTAGAAAATAGCGCTCGAAACCTAGCGCTCTTTTTCCGTTTGCAGTTCTCAAATACAACCGAACACATAGCGCAATCCTGCTGGGGTCACGGGATATCTCTTTGTGACGTGATGCACCGGTGCTACCGTGATTGCTTACTGTCGGCGTCGGGTATCCGCAGCATCAAGGGGGATGGCACTTATGCTGTGATCGCGATACCAGACTTTGTAACCAAACACCCATGCATTGGCAGATGAAACTCGTGGCCATTTTCACGTCGTCGTCGCTGCCTTCCCGCCTTGCTGCTTCGAGTGATCGGAAGCAAAACATACTCCAGCTTCCGCGACGTCACGGCTGAAAGAAGCTCACGATTGGTTAACGGAGACTCACCGCTCAATATAGCGCTAGAAAAGTTGACCGGGGCTCTACTTCGACAAGAGAGGTTTTATAGCGGTTCGTAGCAATTCGAGGAGGCAAATATAGTGCAATTTTCAAGTACTATGTAGCAAAGCGCTATATGTGGGAACTGGCCTCTAGGGAAGTGCCTCAGGACGGGAAGCGCCGATATTTCGAAGACAGGCCGGGAGGTGTAAACGGGGTGGGGGTGGGGGGCGTACGCCATTTTTGTGGCAACACGCAGTTCGCAATTGCCGCGAAAACGCAGTTTGCCCTCCCGTTTTCATCGAATCAAGGAAGAACTAACGTTGTCATTCGCGGCGATGGTTGTGCTGCTACGATCGTGCTATGCGGTGAAGCTCAGTTTTTTAGAGTGTCACGTCGAGACTGGGAGGTAGCCGGGTTCGTTCCTGGGTTTTCCTCAGGCGCTTTCAGAGGTACCAGGGTTCGTTTCCTCAGACGCTTTCAGGCATACGTCGGCACAGTTGCCTTAGAAGCCGGCCCAGGACACACATTCCCCCAGGGCGTCGTCAGTCCTGACGTTGCCCACCTGTGCGATGCCGACAACGACGTGCTCTTTCACCACCGCCACCACACTACACACTCTGTTTTTACAGTGTAGACCAGCAGACCCAGAAAAAAAATGATAATCAGCATCACTCGTTATCTCGTTCAGCTCGTGAGAGGCCCCTGCATTTATCGTCGCATGTTATAATCAGTGATGTCCAGTATAGTTAGCTACATGTAGTTAAACTGCCTGATTGTAGTTAAAAAGTAGTTATCAATTATTTGCAGAAATGTAGTGGCAACTACTAGTTAAACTACTATTGAGAGTGGTTAACTACAGTAGTTGGGTTACTGCAGGCGCCAACTACTTCCGATTTTGTCGCAAGCCTTACGCACAATTGTGTTTCCGACTTTTACCTTGAGCTACTTGTTTGATGAGTACGCAGGTGCAGAACGCTTGTGTCGTGCATATGTACCAAATCTTCACTTTTTATCACTGCTTGTGATTCATATTTAGGCGTCCAAGAACACTATAGAATGGGATTGGTGTTGATGGGCAACGTTAAGTAGTTATAGATGTACTTAAAACACATTGTAGCAGTTAAAGAAGTAGTTTTAACTACCTCCCCTGAAAAGTAGTTGAACTACTAGCTAAACTACTCCATCACGAAGTCGTTAGTAATTATAGTTAAACTACTGTAGAAGTAGTTAGTGGTCAGCACTGGTTATAAGTAGGGCCCGGATTTTTAGGCTCTAACAGGTAGCGCTCTTCGTCGGATAAATCATTCTAGGCCAACCAACCTTCAGAACCGTATTGTTTTATCTTCCGATTGGAAGGAATGTTACTACATAAAACGGTGCACACCCCCTTTTTCAGCTAATCGGGAGACAGAGCCATATCATTCGCGATGATGATTGGAATACTCCGTCTTATGCAGAGCCGTATATTAAAAGGGAGTCTGGCCATTGGGAGGAGTCACAAAAAGAGGCTCGACCTGTCAATCACAGTTTCGCTCCTCTGATTGGATTGCTTTTTACCAAGGGGGTCGCCATGACACCATACTGCCACCCAAAATGGCGACCAAAACAAACACAGTGAAGCGGGGATTTCGTGACAAAAATGTTTCACAGATGAACCTGATTTTACGCTGCAAATGTATATCCTAATATAAGTTTCTCGGAAATCAGTTTCATCTTATGCTCATCCATCGATATCTAACTGAAAATAATACGCTTTGTCGACGTGTTAGGCCTAGTGAAGACGGCGATCACAACGAAACCATAAGAAAAACGGCGCTGTGCTGTACAATCTTATATTTAATTGCTGGATTTCATGGATATAAACACTCTTGCCTTTTATATTCAAACTATTCATGTAGATTTGTTTAAAAAAACATACCTACGACAGAATCTGTCCCAGCAAGTGGTTCTGCCGGCAGTGATACAACGACGGAAGCAGACGACAGTTCCCGACGTGCCTTACGCTCCCTACGTGGCGCACGTCAAATTTGCACAAAAAATCCACTAGTTTTGCAGATTGCGTGAGGTCTCCATTTCAACCCCATCCAATCCACTTGCCACCCAAAATGGCGCTGTCCATGTTGGATACGGGGACAAATAGTGAGGATAGGTTGATTGATAGCGCCCCATATTTCGGAACTCTATTGGTCGCAAAGCTGAAAAAGTGGGTGGAGCTTCAGGTATAGGCATGACCCATTAATGGCCAGACTCCCTTTTAATATACGGCTCTGGTCTTATGCGGTCAAGGGCGCCCCCTCTTAGTGCCTAAAAATCCGGGCCCTAGTTATAATACTATCAGAATGCAATGTTATCATAATAATTATCGCGTCTTAACGTTTCCTTCTCTTTTCAGACTTACTTGGGCGTCGTCTTCGGCAAGGGCGTATGCCACGTGTATACCCCAGCAGATTCTATCCGTGTACTGAACGCAGAGGAAATCGCACATGAGTGATTAGAAAACGCAGTACCCGAGAGAGACATAAAGCTGCTGTGCAGAGGGACCAGACTTGTGCGAAATACTGCGCAAAAGTATTTAGAATAAGATACTAAGTACTCCGACGTAAAAAAGTATTCAAAATAGAGCACGAAATACTCAAACCTGAAATAGTAGCTATTGTAGAAATAGCTAGAAATAGTAGAAATAGCTCCAAATAGTATTTAAGACATCTCTTTAAAGTACGTTAATATTAGCAGTAAATGAAACGCGTATACTCTGAACGTGGCCGTACAAATGAACCAAATGAACTTCATCTCTCACGCTGAAGCACATCTTTCATATGCAAGGTCTTGGTGTCAAGCAATGTTTGGTGAACTTTGGTGAACCCAGGTGAACTTTGTTGATATTTTCTGACCCAAAACTTCGTAATCCCTCGTGTATGATTTTTCATCCAACCCAAAGAAATCTGCGACTACACCATATGGTAAGCTGTTGCTGCGAGGTGTGGAATTACGAATGGCAGCTGTAACTAAGTTCCTGGGGTTGCACATTGACTTACACTTATCCTGGTCATTCCACATAGATCACGTGCGTAAGAAAGGTTACGAATGGACTACAGTCAACCCTCAATTTATGAACACCCTCGGTTCCCCGAAAAATCGTTCATAAATCGAGGGATTCATAAATCGAAAATTCAGTTAACTGAGTACTATCAAGCAAATGGAACACTATTTCGTAGTTGGGATTGTGTTTATAATTCCATATATTGGGTAACTTTGCTTTTGACCATGCCTTCTGCTGTATCAATCTCACAAAGAATAGATGTTAGCGCATTCACACTCTGTTTATTATGCAATACTAAATTGTTTAATTTTGCTTTGGACCATGCCTTCCGCTGTGTCAATCTTGGAAAGAAGAGATGTCACCACATTCGCACTGGACTGGTCTCGGATTTCCTCCGGGATTTTTAACCTCCGTTTATTAATCTCCGGGTGACAGCGACCACCTGATTCATCAACCGAGGTCAGGAACACTCGGTCGCACCTTGTGCGACCCCGGAAAACCCGTTTGTTGTTCCGATTTCGAGGGATTAAGAACCGAGGGTGCAATACGTGGAAAACGTTTTGTCCGTTCAGGCGTCATTCATAAGACCACGGAATTATCCCTTTGAAGGTTTCTCTTGACCTCGGAACGATCCGTTCATAAATTGAGGGCAAAAACGCTGGGCAACTCCTAGTTGGTTCCCAGAAATTCCGTTCATTATTCGAATATCGAGGTTCATAAAACGAGGGAAAAATGAATGGAAAAAGTTTGGTTCCCCGTGCTCGCGTTCACAAAACGAGGGAATTCATAAATCGAAGGTTCATAAATCGAGGGTTGACTGTATTTGCTATTTCCCGGTTGAAGTTTGTTCTACCCAGGTCCCCCAAACTCACCTCGGAAAAGCGTGCAACGAAGAAGGCCGCCACTAGATACCCCGCTGTTGCCGTTCCGGATCACTTCAGCCCGCTAAGTTTAGCGGCAAAATGTTTTTGTTGTTTCTGCGAATGAATCTAGTCTTTATATGTCCAAATAAGACGCGTATAACAACTTTCTCTGTCGTGTTTCACTTTTTGGTCCCGTTTTTAAACGTGTTGAGCGATCGGAAGGATCTAGTGCATGGCTGCGTGCATCACATAGCGTACCTGTCGTACCAGGCGCTGCAGTCGTCCATTTCTCCTGCGGTGACTTGGCCTGGCTTGGATTGTGCTTGAACTGGATCTTTAGCGCGCTACAATCCACGCAAGCCAACGTCTGGTAACAATGGGGTATCTAAGGGCGGCCTCCGGCATTGCAGGCATCGGGATAGGAACAAATACATGGGAAAATGGCGACCTTGGGGGACCTGGTTCTACCACTACACACATTGTTGATGGTGTATCAGACTGTGATCCAAAGCCACATAATATATGCCCTCGAAGTTTATGGTGTTACGTATGAGTCCCGACTCTCTGATCTTTACGTATTACAAAAAACGTGCGTTGCGCATAACGTTACATGTGCCAGCTCGTGACTCAATTACATATGCTTTCTCGTTAGTGAACATTAAGCCCGTTTGTGTTCTACTCAAATATAAGTGTCTATTACTTTTGTATAAGTGTAGCGTTTTGTATAAATGTATATCTTGAAGCCGTCCAAAATCGCGCAGCCAGATTCATCACCAATAACTACTCACCTTATGCGAGCATCTCCTCACTCAAGGAACGCATCGATCTCGCTCAACTGTGCATTCGTAGAAAGGTTTCGCGTTTATCATTATTTCATAAATTCTATCACTCTCCTGCAATACGGTCACCCTACATCATTCCTGCTCATAGAATATCTTCACGTATCGACCATCAACTCAAAGTAGCACGTGTCAAATGTAACACTTCCACGTTTTCGAATTCATTTTTTCCTAAAACCATCATAGAGTGGAATGACCTCCCATCTCGTATCGTCACCATACCTGACCCATCTAGCTTTCGCGTGTCTGGTAGTAATGTGTAACGTCCGTGGATAACCTTTTATGCTCAGTTTTTTTTTCGTTGTTGTTGTTGTTGTTATTGTGTTGTTTAAAATGATCCTTGTCGCTTTTTTTATTTTTTTATTTCCTGTAACCCACTCCTCCCATGTAACGCCCTCCCGAGGGACTCTTGGGAGTAAATAAATTGATTGATTGATAAGATTATTCATAATATAGCAAGTTCATGTATGATACAACCCAAGTTCCTGATTCATGGACACAATCTCAGAACCGATACTTTAATGCTAACTTTGCCTTGTCCTCGTACTAATTTTGGATTGTTTTCCTTTCATTACTTCTCGGGTATATTATGGAATCGCATTCCCTATATGTTATCCGTGATACCCCGTCATTACTCTCATTCCGCCGCAAATTGCAGGTGTACCTCGGGTAAAAAAACTTGCTGTTGTTCCCACACTGTTAGAAAAATCTATACCTTTTGGGGTATAAACGGCTTGTCCCAGGGCGTGTACCTTTTGAGGTATAAACGTTATACCTTCCTCAAGGTATAATATCTTTATACCTCCCTGAAGGCATATTATTTGCACCTCAGGGTATAAACATATACCTCCTAGAGGGTATATTTTTAAGGGCTTTGTGGTATAATTGAAGAAAACAGTAATACAGTCAACCCTCGATTTGTGAACACCCTCGGTTCCCCGAAAAATCGTTCATAAATCGAGGGATTCATAAATCGGAAATTCAGTTAACTGAGTACTATCGAGCAAATGCAACAGTATTTCCGAGTTGGGATTGTGTTTATAATGCCATATATTGTGTAATTTTGTTTTTGACCATGCCTTCTGCTGTATCAATCTCACAAAGAACAGAGGTTAGCACATTCACACTCTGTTTATTATGCAATACTAAATTGTTTAATTTTGCTTTGGACCATGCCTTCCGCTGTGTCAATCTTGGAAATAAGAGGTGTCACCACATTCGCACTGCACTGGTCTCGGATTTCCTGCGGGATTTTTAACCTCCGTTTATTAATATCCGGGTGACAGCGACCACCTGATTCATCAACCGAGGTCAGGAACACTTGGTCGCACCTTGTGCGATCCCGGAAAACCCGTTTGTTGTTTGGATTTCGAGGGGTTAAGAACCGAGGGTGCAATACCTGGAAAACGTTTTGTCCGGCCAGGCGTCATTCATAAGACCACGGAATTATCCCTTTGAAGCTTTCTGTTGACCTCGGAACGATCCGTTCATAAATTGAGGGCAAAAACGCTGGGCAACTCCTAGTTGGTTCCCAGAAATTCCGTTCATTATTCGAATATCGAGGTTCATGAAACAAGGGAAAAATATATGGAAAAAGTTTGGTTCCCCGTGCTCGTGTTCACAAAACGAGGGAATTGATAAATCGAAGGTTCATAAATCGAGGGTTGACTGTATTCGATTTGTTTCAGCGTCATATCCGAGTGGCGGCTTCCCAGCGCAGCTTTCCACAAATGTTGAAGGAAAAAAACAGGACCGAAGGAACGATAACAAAAAAGAAAATACCTGGAGACACTCACGCACAAACTCACAAAACATGGATGTGGATCGGAGAGGAAAAAGATTAAGTAACAATTAGCATTACATTGGAAACCAAGAAGCAATACAAACAAATATTAGGCAAAATATTTCCAGGAGCAGTTGACATTTGCTGGAGAACAGATACATATACAACACACCGCGGCTACACATGGTGGAGACCATCCCTCGCGCGGGAAGCAACTTAAGAAGTGAGGGCGTGTAAATTTATTTATTTTGGGATCAAATAATTGGCTTCCAGATGTCACTACCCAATATAATTAGAATGCTACTGTATTACTGACTATGTTTTTAAATTAACTTATTGTTTAACTGAGATGATATAGTCGCCGTCACAAATTAATGTGATCCCAGATGTTGCGGGAGAAAAGGTATACAAAACGCTGAAGGTATAAACGTAATATAGAAGTACTCTTTTATACCCTCAGCTGCCGTGGAAGGTATAGAATCAGTGATCAGTACCTTACACATGGTTTAAACAGGGTATAGACAATGGTGATGAGGTATAAATGTCGTACTCTAGACCTTATTTATACCTTTTTTATACCTTTTATATACCTTTTCTTCTAACAGTGCAGTTTCTTTTCTTTTTTTACCTAGGGTATTTCTTTTGATATGCATTGTCTTCACCCTTAAGTCTATAGCAGAGGCGGTGTCTCTTTTTCGCTCCTTGAATAATTTCATTGAAGTGCATACGAGTGTTATATTATATGATTGGTGTCTTTTTTGGTGCTTCTTTTCTCTGTATTGATACTTTGTATTTCTTTTTGTGCCCTGATTGCTGCCAGAACCACGTCACAGGCTTGCCTTGTGGTTCTGTGTATTCTGTATTTGAACATATCTCACAAAATAAAAGACCTCTGACTTCCGACCTCTGACTATGTCAGCTGGGATCTTTCAATCTCTGGCGCGTGTCTATTGCTTTGATGACCGAGAACATACATGCCGGTATTAACGTGTAACATCTGGCGATTCACCTGGCAATATGAATAGGAAGCGTTGTCTGACAATATTGCCTATTGACAACATGGCCAAGCGTGGGCCCAGCCTATTGTAGAAGACGATAAGTGACAGATTCCCCAATTCCCGAAAAAAAAGAGAGAGAGGGAGAGAGAAAGGGTGGTAAGTTGCAGTCACCTGAAAATCTGGACACAGCTGAAAGTGTGCTTGGCGAGGAAGGAAATTATTTAGAGTAACTGAGTAGCAACTACAGAATTTTTTTTTAATACGTTAGAAATACAGTCAACCCTTGATTTATGAACCTTCGATTTATGAATTCCCTCATTTTATGAACACGAGCACGGGGAACCAAACTTTTTCCATTTATTTTTCCCTCGTTTTATGAACCTCGATATTCGAATAATGAACGGAATTTCTGGGAACCAACTAGGAGTTGCCCAGCGTTTTTGCCCTCAATTTATGAACGGATCGTTCCGAGGTCAACAGAAACCTTCAAAGGGATAATTCCGTGGTCTTATGAATGACGCCTGAACGGACAAAACGTTTTCCACGTATTGCACCCTCGGTTCTTAATCCCTCGAAATCGGAACAACAAACGGGTTTTCCGGGGTCGCACAAGATGTGACCGAGTGTTCCTGACCTCAGTTGATGAATAAGGTGGTCACTGTCACCCGGAGATTAATAAACGGAGGTTAAAAACCCCGGAGGAAATCCGAGACCAGTCCAGTGCGAATGTGGTGACATCTCTTCTTTCCAAGATTGACACAGCGGAAGGCATGGTCCAAAGCAAAATTAAACTATTTAGTATTGCATAATAAACAGAGTGTGAATGTGCTAACATCTATTCTTTGGGAGATTGATACAGCAGAAGGCATGGCCAAAAGCAAAGTTACACAATATATGGAATTACAAACACAATCCCAACTCGGAAATACTGTTCCATTTGCTCGATAGTACTCAGTTAACTGAATTTTCGATTTATGAATCCCTCGATTTATGAACGATTTTTCGGGGAACCGAGGGTGTTCATAAATCGAGGGTTGACTGTACTTGTCACAAAAACTATTGAGTAGAGTACCGGAATACCGGAAAAAGTATTTCAAAATACTCGTTGAGACACGTCAGGCCACAGTGGTAGTCGAATATGAACACTTGTTGATTGCACGTCGTGTGCGGTAACCATTATACCACGCTGACACGATAAGAGATGCGATACCACGTGCGAGACGGTTCCGTTCCATTCTTTTCCTCAAGGTAAGGAAATATTGTCAATTTCCAAACTGGGAAGGAAAACAACATTAAATTGTGGCAAAATATAATGCATAAACGCATCCTCAATACATCAACAGAAGTTCTCAGAAGCTCTTGTCGAGTTAGATAAAAGAAAACGTATGCAACATTTGAGCCGTAAGGCTAGCGCTCGTGCTGCTTATACCGTAATTTCACGCGTGTAAGCCGCACCGCAGATAAGCCGCAGGACGCGTTTTTTTGGGACGTTTTGAAAATTTTCTGGCAGATAAGCCGCACCCGCAGATAAGCCGCGGGCAATACGAGACGACTGATTTGTGCGACAAAGGAGACCATAGAGAAGGCCATAAACCCTGAGGTCCATACTCCGGGATCGGCACAGTGTACAACAGAGGAGGTCAGTTCCGGAGTTCTACCAAGATCCGATTGTGCCCTCGTCGGGTGTTTTTCGTGGACTGATGGGTCAGTGATCTTCCAGCAGACGTGAATCACTGTCACCACTTTCCTTAAACCACTTGGGGGAATGCACCAGGAAGATCAATCTACTCGAATGTGGACCCGTCCCTGTTACGCACTGTTCGTGCATCGGCAGGGCAGTGCTGTTCCAGAGACACTGTCGGCCCTTTCGTTAAAATCGGCGTATGCGGAAAATACCAGGAAAAAATAGTCATCAGATAAGCCGCACCGGTGGATAAACCGCAGGGCGCCCGTGAGAAAAAAAAATCGCGCATAAGCCGCGGCTAATACGCGTGTAACGCGTTGACGTTACGATTAGGTGTAGGGCGAAATAATGCAGACAAGTAAAAAATCGAGGTTCGAATTGAACATTTTTGATTAAATAATTGGTAATTGCTTAGTTTTCGTTGACGAATGAAGATGAAACACCGGCTTGACGCAACGGGCAACAAAATTTACCCTCGAAGTGTGTGTGTGTGTGGGGGGGGGGGGGGGGGGGGGGCTCCATGAGCTTTCCGATGAGTGTCTCATTTCGATATCTCTAATGCAGTTCATGCCCTCAGAAGTGAGAGCGGTTGTGGGTATATCCGGGTTACTAGCAGTTATGCGGGTTACTAGCAGTTTTACTCATAGGTGGCTCTCAACTCAACTTTTTACTCAACTTTACTCATAGGTGGCTCTGCGCATGTCTGCACGCAAGAATTGTCCGGATAGGTGTTTCGGTTGAAGGAAAAAAAAAAGTTCAGTTATCACTACATTGAATGTAAAGACTAGAGAGATGTCACGAACTTATTGCGAACCTGCTGGCTCAGGAGGGTTCGGCGGACCTTCGAACTTCAGTCGGGTTCGGAAAGACCCGCATATAGGTTAGCAGATTTGGCCTCAGTCGCGAAAAGGTGAAAATTCTGTGACTAATATAGGTCTTGAAATTGAAATGCCTGAAGGAAAAGAACACAAACTTGAAATATCTGTCTCTCAAACGTGACAACAACATTGGCTTGGCTAGTGAGTACACGTTGACGATGAAACGAGCGGAGCACGCACAGGGACTGAGAAAGAACGATGCCACGCACGTGCTCAGTAGCAAGTATACGGAAATTTTATTGAAAACAACTGTTCTTTTAACCACAGGAAGTGTAATTCAGATTGTAATAATGCATAATGCACCCGCATCTACACTCTTAGAAATGAACTTCACCACATAGCACGCTCCTAGCCAACCATCATCCCGAATGACAACGTTCTCGCCCCTGATTTGTGGAAAACGGGAGGAGGAGCCTATTTTGTCCCCATTATGCACGGCACAAAATAGGCTCCTCCTCCCGTTTTCAACAAATCAGGGGCGAGAACGTTGTCATTCGGGATGATGGTTGGCTAGGAGAGTGCTGTGTGGTGAAGTTCATTTTTAAGAGTGTGTCAAACCCTTTATGTCGTCTGCCTGCGTCCGCTTCCGAATAGTTTCAAATCGCATGTGATGAAAACAAGCGGCGCACAGTAAGCTATACGGTTGTTTTCCGGCTCCGTTCTCAGTAGTGCCAGCAGGTGGCTCGCGTTGTACTTTTTCCTCAGAGCCGTTCATTAGGAGAGTTTGGCCACCGGGAGGAGCCTGTCCCGAAGCGCGCCACTTGACGTCACGCTATGGGCGGCGCCAAGGCCACTGGCGCCATTTTGGATCAGAGCTACCGCCTTGAAATCTACCATTCCGCCATTTTGGAGCAGAGGCACAGCCTTGAAATCACCCGAGCCGCCGCGGCTTGCTTTTCATGCCGGTCAAGTGGGCGGAGCGATGACAGCTCTGACGTCACAGCGGCTCCCCGTCTCCATGCGGCAAAATATCAAAGAATGGCCAAACTCTCCTCATAAACGGTTCTGTTTTTCCTCTTCAGATTTCCAATCCACCTTGCTAGTGTAATAATAATAATAATAATAATAAAATATATAGCACGCAGAAAAATTGAGAAAGTCATAATCTAAACATACCACGAGAACTTGGCGGCTTTTCGAGTCGTGAAATACATGCTTCCGCTTCCGGTAAGGAGACCGGCGCGCATGCGCAGTCGAAGTCGCGCTTCGACCAACTTTTCCGAATTTTCCGAAGAAAGGTTCAAATTTCGCGAACTTTTACGATTCATTTCGAACCTCGAGAGGCTCGTGATATCTCTAGTAAAGACCCGCAAAAAAAGGCGCCATTTTGTGTAGTCCTTTTTTTAGTCAGCTGTGCTGCAGTAGGCTTATTCTATAAATGTAAGTACATATACTATTTCTTCATTCATTCATCTAGATATCTGCAATATATGGGCGCTCTTGGTTATTCATTGTCTAACTGAAAAAAAAAAAATGCATCCGATGATACGCAGGGGGAAGACGCGACAACTAAATGTAATTTAAATTTATTTGATTTTGAATTTAATGTAATTTAGAAACTGATAAGTCACAAGTCGACTATCAGGTGACTTGATGCTTGTTCCTCAGAGATTACTCTTTTTTTTTTTTTTTTGCATATCGCCTACGATTTTCCAGCAAATTTTCCTGTTTCCAAGGATACTTACAGCAAAGCAGAAGCGCACGCTAAAAAGCGAACGACCAGCGACAGACCAGTATGGCGATGCCCTGTTTGCAGAGGACGGTGGATGGAAATAGCACGGGGTTCTATGTGGTTTTATTGCACATAACGTGGGCGTGGGTCAGGTCAGGTCAGGTCAGGTCAGGTCAGGTCACGTTAGGTTAGGTTGGGTTAGGTTGGGTTAGGTTAGGTTAGGTTAGGCTAGGTTAGGTTAGGTTAGGTTAGGTTAGGTTAGGTTGCAAAGACTAATCTGTATAGTTCATCACCATGGCTTGTCTCATCTTGCCCACCCCGATGCCTCGTCTTGCACTGAGTATTGGGGGGCAAGACGAGAAAATCTGCATATTTGAATTTCTTGCTCTGCGTTTATCTTAGAACCGGCTACGTCCGTTCTGATTTACAGAACAGAAGCTCTAGAGCTCTGAGAATGCGCCCATGGCTAGTTTTAAGCACGAAAAATAAAAATATCCAATTGCCAATTTCTGTCTCATCTAGCCCCCCCCCCCCTCCCCCCTAGATGGGCGTATAGTCGCGGCACGTTGGGGGTGCCGGTGCGGGTACGAATTTACTTTCCGGCGTTTAGATTTATTAATGCGTCACACTCGTAAACAAACACTCTGCAGCCGTTATGCACTGTAAACCGAAAAACACCCTTATGAGTGTGAATGGCTTGTCCTATAACTTACACCTCTTTTGACACCATATGGTCTGGAACACCCCTTTTTAGAGGGTGGATTCGGTGTAAAACACCCTTGGAAAGGGTGCTTTTCCTTGAAAATGCCTTGTTTTGCACCCTTTATACACCCTTGTAGGAGGGTGTTTAACGATCTTACACCCTCCTACAAGGGTGCAAAAGAGTGCAAAAGAAGGCATCTTCAAGGAAAAGCACCCTTTCAAAGGGTGTTTTACACAGAATACACCCTCTAAAAAGGGTGTTCCAGACCATATGGCGTAAAAAGAGGTGTGAGTTATAGGACAAGTTGTTTACACCCATAAGGGTGTTTTTCAGTTTACAGTGTGCTGTATCTGTCTTTTCGTGGGTCACACTTATCCTCGAAAGTTACACGATAGCGTTTTTACCGCATGAATGACGTGCTTTAGTCAAATGATTCTTACCTCAGTTATACTGGGTTTCACGTTCAAATCGATGATGGCATGCTTGCACGAAGCGAGAAGTTCAGCTCCAAGCTTCGCAATCCTTGCATTCTCGACGGCGGCTGTACAGGAGGAACGGATCAAGCTGAGAAAAGTTGGCATCAAACCGGACAGCCGAGGCTTCACGCGTACTCCCAGCACTAGAATCACCACAACGATTGCGAGATAGCAGTAACCCTTGGGACGTCAGGAACATACGTACGAAATATCGCGTTCGCAGAGTGCGCAGATTTCATTCCAACGAATTGTTACGAAGTAAGCGCTTCGCCTGTGTGAAGCAAGAGGGTGCTGAAAGCAATGCCGCCGACGTCATCCTGCTTGGAAGAATGCTGGCTTCGTAGCAGACGACAATGCCGGGTGACGTCACACTCTCTTCCTCCGGGCGAACCCCTATGCACTTTGCATGTTGGTTTTGGTGTTGTATTTTCATCATTTACGATTTAATTACTCGCACAAAATGAATGCGAATGTTGTATTCGGTATCGAGGGAGTGGTCCGTGGTCGGTATGATGCTCACCTAATTTTTTTTTTTTGAATCCTTCCGAAGTCTCCCTTTAAAGCGCTACTCGGGACTGAATCCCGTGTCCTTGGAATCCTGCCAAAGTTTTGTCACAAACTGCGATCTGCGATCAAAGCGCAAAATATTTTCGCTCTTCGCGACGCGAAAGTTAGAGAAAATTACTATTATTACTATTGTTGTTGTTATTTTGATGTTTGTTTGATTATGTTATTTTGTTGTCATTTTGTTTTGTTGATGTTTAACTCCACCACAAGTTCGTAGTTCTGTCTTGGACGCTCTGGGGCATAGCGTTCTACGGTATGGGAAAACTCTGCTTTGCCATTGTACACTGTAAACTGAAAAACACCCTTATGAGTGTAAATGGCTTGTCCTATAACTCACACCACTTTTTATACCGTTTGGTCTGGAAGACCCTTTTAGGAGGGTGTTTAACAATCTTATGCCCTACTAAAAGGGTGTTTAAAGGGTGCAAAAGAAGGCATTTTCAAGGAAAAGCACCCTTTCAAAGGGTGTTTTACACGGAATACACCCTCTAGAAAGGGTGTTCCAGACCATACGGTGTAAAAAGTGGTACGTGTTATAGGACAAGCCATTTACACCCATAAGGGTGTCTTTCAGTTTACCGTGTAGTGAATCGTGGAGAACCAAAATTAATTGTATCTTGCGTATAGCTGCGTGAAAAGTGTAGCATACAAAAACTGTCTCAAGCAGGTCACTCGGGTGATCTGTTTCGTGATCTTCAGTTCCCTTCTGGGAGAACACCGAGCACGTGTTGGTCACCTGCGGACTCTTCGACTTCAGTCGGCGAATACTGAAGAACGCCCGGGCGAAACTTGACGATCGACCGTTCAGTGTTGAGAAGGTACTGGGGAGCTGGCCGAGGCAGCAGCAGCACACCTGCGCTGTGTGCACTCACGACCTACCTCGAGGACATACGTGCTGATGTAATCTTTTAGTTCGTTCAGTGCTTCCACCCGTCGAGCGTCCTGGAACAGCTGCTCGCAGCAGTGCGACCTACGTTTCAATTTTTCTTCTTTTTATTTCTATTTCGATTTATATTTGTAGTAATAAACGGCTGATACACTGTAAACTTTTTCACACCTTTAAATGTGTGCGCTATGCACATTCAATCTGGTTGCGTAACATTGCATCTCCAGTATGATATTTTACAAAATTCGGAAAGCATTACTAAAGATCAAGTGTCAGTGCAAATCTTGCTTTCATTATGTCTTGGATATCGTCGGTACGAGCTAATGCATATATCCATCGCTATCGATAATCGAGCACGCGCAAGTGTCTACAATACTGTTGAACAATGTTGAGATGTTGCAAGACTAAATTTTTGGAGGACAGACAACACTCGAGTAAAGAAAATTTGTGCGAAACCGTGCTCCATTATGATGTTACCAAAATTACACCTAAAAAGGCGTGCGCCATGCACGCTATTACACCTTTAAAGGTGTGAAAAGATTTAGAGTGTAGTTCGCCGTTCACCGTGTTTCGTCTGCCTTTGTTCTTGCCTCGCCGTCGCTACCTTGCCACAGCTCCTGTTTGTCTCCGTTGGTTATAAGGGGAGAGAGCCAATCTGGTATCGTGATAACGTAGACATTGCACAAAAAAAAAAGGAGAAGAAACTGGCGGCAACCAAGCTACAAGTGATGGCTACATTTTTTCTGCAACTCTCTTCAAAACTGAAGAAGGTAGTCATGAAACCCAGTTGCTCGTTTGGCCACACTTATGTATTAGTGTTTGTCTTCTGTTGGTAGTCACTGTTGCAGCACGATGGGCAAAAGTGGCACGCGTTGCCGCGGTTCATTTCTGGAGTAAAGTCTGCAACTTCAAGGAAAGTCGAACGACACTGCGGAGGAGCTCACTTTAGGAGTGTCGGATAAAAGCAGTGTCACGTAACAATGCAGACACCGTCTGCGAAAGAAAGAAAGAAGCAGCAGCACTATAACTGAACTATGCACAAAAGTCCTGAATTAACGAGCAACTAACTGGCCGTTGCTATAGTTCCCAGATTGTTATATATCTGTTTCCAATCCTCGTTCTCTTAGACGCTGTTCGTTTATGGAGCCTTTTTGTCCTTAGTTAGACGGATGTCGTGTTGTTTCTCCTGTCCTTGTGTCTTTTTCGACGTTTTCCTTCGCTACACTTTAGGTCCTCATTAAACCAGTAGGTCCCGTCGTGCCATCTCGTTCTTTAGTGCCCCACTCTCATCCCCGAAGCATTAACTTCATCCTTTTCTTTAATCCGCCTCACCCTTTTTTCACCGTTTGTTTCGCCTTTATTCCCTAATTAGCTTCTGCTCCTTTTCTTCTCCTGTCTCCTTTCTTCTATTCTCCTTTTCTTCTTCTCCTTTTATTTTATTCTTCTTCTATTTATTTTTGTTTTGTTTTTCCTTTGCGGAGTAGCAAACCGACGTTCCGTTTAGCTGACCTTTCCTCCCTTTTTTCCTCATTTTCTTTCTGTGTCCCCCCCTCCGCCTGCCAAGTGTCCTGTTCTTTCTCATGTCTTAGTTGTCTGCGACGCTTTCCGATCGTTACGCCTTAGTTCCTCGACGAGCGAGTGCCCTATTGCATCCCCTGTATACTTGTTCTTCTAAAAAAGAAAAAAAAAACTTTTCTCTCGTTACGTCTCAATGCCTGGATGCACGTTTGTGCTGCTGTTCCCTGGTTCTTTTCTACAACCCTTCCCGCTCCGTACTCTCCGCCTCCCTCAACGAGCTCGACTCCCGCCCCCTCTCCCTCACACAATTGCTTGACCCCCGGGCCGCATCCAGCTCACCAACCCCCTGCCTCAAGGCTCTCTTCGCCTTTTTGGACGCCACAGGACTTCGACCATCTTTGTAACGGGACCCATTACTTCAATCTCCGCTTCACCTCCAGCAATGGGGTAGAGTATCGCCCCTAGCGATGAAACTCTCCACCCATTATCCTGAAATAAAGTTGTTGTTGTTGTTGTTGAAATATTGAGCCCCTTCACAATAAGGATCCAAGTCCTATGGTATCCAGAAAGATCAAAAGAGCTTTGAGGGCAGAGTGGGCTGGTTGTGGCCAGGGACCAATCACTTTTGCGTGAGAGAAGGGGCGAGAATCCGGTGACCACGTCAAACGTCGCAAAGGTGCGGTAAGCTACCTTGGGACCCACCTGGCGGAGACTTTGCGGCAGCGCAGCTCGTCGTGAGCATTATAGTGGGCCTACCCGCGACTATTCTTTAATTTTTAACATCTTTGTTAATTGCTACCCACCAGCTTCCGCCTGCTTTCATGCATGATCGCCTCTGCGATAGCGTCTTTAACACCTGATTGTCCGGAGCGACATGCAAAAGTCGAAGTTCACAAGCCAGATCCAAACTTTCTGCAACATCCATAAGCCTGCAGTCACGATATTCAGTTCGAAGTTTTTTTTTGTTTCGACGCTCTTTCTTTCCACTGTCACGCGCAGACTAGGCTACGTTGCCACTGTTCTTGCGTAACAAGATACCGCACGCCTCACGCGCCTTATACCCCTGTCACACGGGCATTTCGATCCTTATCGAATCCGATCTGCATCGAACTTCCCGAGCACGCTCGAGTTTTGACGCTGCTACACGGCCACTTTCAATGCGCATTGAATGGTTGACGGTGTCGAGAATATAGGCAAATGAATAAACGGAACTCATTAATTTCGCGTTTCCTATATAACAGCGATATTAGTGGTAATTTATCGTATACCGATGTAAGCATCATTTGTAGCTTCGCGCGCATGTCCGTCTTAAGTTATGACAGTTCACCGGGGTCGGGGATGCAAATGGCGGCCGTCGAGCCGTCTTGAAATTCTCAATCCTGTTATGGGAACTGTCTTGAGTCAAGCAGGATCAAAGTTCGATCCTGCTTGGAAGCGGCCGTGTAGCACCATCCGATCTGCATTGGGTTCAAGCAGGTTCGGTCGAGCAGGATCGAAAATGCCCGTGTGACAGGGGTATTAGGCTGGTTTCTTGGAAGCGGAAAAAGAGGTCGCGCCGGGCCCAAAATGCGAAACAGCACTTACTTCTTTTGACGGAACACCAGGAAAAGGACTTGCTCTGCGCCCGCTCAACGGCGCTGATTAATACAATGGTGAACCAGAGGAGACGGTCACCCATACCAATATTTTCGGAACCCTTCCGCGCCAATACACTTTTTCCAAGCAGCGTACCTCGCTGCTGCGGACTTATTACGAATATCCACAAACATGTTCAGTCTCGACGTCTGTTCAAACAACCGCACGCGTAGGTTGGCTATGAGGAAGTGGTACAGATGTCAGCCCAGCAGGCGAAGCCAGTGCGCATAGAGACACTGTCCTTGACCGCTCGACTGGCCTTGACTGAGCAGAGAGGGAGAATACAGAGTCGTTAATAAGCCATCGCGGCCGCAGGCAGGCGCCACCGGAAAATACGCGCCAGAGCCGTTTATAGGGAGAGTTTGGCCATTAGGAGGAGCCTAACTTGAAGCGCGTCATGCAACGTCACGGCTAAGCCACCTCCCTCGCCGTGCTCTATTGTTGTCCCGTTGTCAGCCGATCGCCGACGCCATATTGATGCTGATCGTTGTTTACGATGCAAGGAGGGAAGACACGTGCGTACATTGTCCTTCGAAAGCCCTTCGTCCTTGAACTCTTTCAGTTTGGTAACAACCCCCCCCCCTTATCAGAGACGGCTGTGGGTCATAAGCCGGTTATTCCATTCATTGCGACAACAAAGCTGACGGACAGCATCAATATGGCGCGCATCAGATGGCTGATAAGCGGATTCTGCTTGGATTCAGTCTTTTTGGGCGGCGCAACGATGACTCTGACGTCAAAATAGGCTCCACCCACGAGGCGGCAAAAGATCAAAGAATGGCCAAACTCTCCCTATAAATGGCTCTGATACGCGCTAAGAATAAAAGTTGACGGGCGCTCACGGGCTCCAGTTTTTTAGCGAGCCGAGTGCAGCCCCGAGTTCTGTTGCCTCACGCTTGTCGGCCTGTCTACGTTTCTCTGCCACACACACCAAACGAAAACAACTAACAACTTTAGTTTCGACCTTGGAGAGTGGGGAGTTTCATCGCCACAGGCGATACTCTACCCCATTGCTGGATGGATAGGGCGGAATAAAGTATAAGTAACGACCCCCTTCACAATAACGATCGAAGTTCGATGGTGTCCAGAAATGTCAGAAGAGCTTTGAGCGCAGAGTGTTGCTGGGCTGGATTGGGCCAGGGACCAAGCAATTTCGACAGGGAGAAAGGGCGAGAGTCCAGCTGACGAAGAGACTCGGAGAGTGTGGTTCGGGAAGGTTCGTAGTGAGGGCAATGAAGAAGGATGTGCTCCAGATCCTCAAGAGCACCACAGTGGCAGCAGGTGGGAGAGTCAACTTGTCTCAAGCGGTAACGCCACTGAGCTGTAAAGGCCACATCGAGGCGCATTCGGTGGATTAATGCAGCATCTTGACGAGAGGTGTTTCGTGGCATGCGGAAAGCGAGCGTGGGATCAACAAGGGACACACCAAAGCTCAGCTTGCGACATAGAAATCTTACGAAGCAGGACATAGACTCGCCCTCCAACGGTTTCCCGCCTATTGCGGTGTCGAAGACAATGAACTGGCGGACAGCGCCGCCGAAGCCGGTCTCCCGTCTCGGACACGCACGCGTATTGCGCTGCTGAGAGGCGATCGGCGGTCCATACTTAGAAGCCTTGTGACTCCTCTGGCTGCCCGCCAACGGACCGTCGACATACTAGCTCCACAAGTTTAATTATGTAAATATTTTCGAACTGAACTCTGAAATTTGCTAAGTAAAGTTGGAAAATTCATTTAAAATTCATGATAATTGACAGTGACATTCACGAGACATTCTGTTTGAAATAATAGCCGCATTATGAGTATTTCACCTATCGCAGGAATGGAAATGACATGTTCATCGAGAGATTGTGTGCAAGTATGTGACAGTTGTTACTTGTTGGAATATGCTGTGTCGATATGCGTGCTTTGCAAGTTTGAACTCTGTTTGCAGTGTGCCAGGAACGCTATACACGATGGCCTCAGTACGCTCAGTGCATGTAAATGCGTCTACCTGCGAGGCGATTGTGTCAGTATATTGACTCAAATTAATTTCTGTTCATTACAACACTTTTCATAGTTGTTTTGGAATAATGGAATTACTGTGCAGCGTGCTTTAAAGCGGGTTGGCCTAGTAGCCATTGGTGGCCGGGACCAACCAAGCCAAACTGTGAGCTGGACCCCAGTCAGAAAATTCTGTCCAACGGATGTCAATCGGATATACTTTCACGGAGATACGGATATCCGCAGAATAATGAAATTCCTCAAGCTTAGATACTACGGAGATCACTTGGCCGGGCTTCGAACTTCCTACGAACGTTCACTTTGCGGACATAACCAGGAGATACGGACATAAACAGGAGCTCTCTGGGATGTAACGTGTATCTGGAGCACGTGTTACTTTTTATTGTTCAGGAGTCAGTATGCGCTTTGTAGTAAAATATAAAGCGTGCTTCCGCCATTTTTTTAACATGTGCCACCGTCGCCGCTCGTTTCACTTTCTGTTGCTCCGCTTTGCTTTCCATGTGGGAAAATCTGCGCGGCGTTTCAAAAAAAGAAAAAAAGAAGAAGAAGAAGAAGAAAAGAAGAAGAAACAGCAACAAGAGATTGGGCCACTCAGCCGAAATGCTTTGGAAATGAGATTGCATTCACTTCCAAACAGGGAACAAACACTGTACATTGGTGTTCTCGCGAGCTTCTACACATTCGAGAGCCTTGTTCGCCTGGCAGTCGAAATGGAGGGTGAGCTGTCTAAGTTTAATTCGATTGCGTGCACAAACAACCGTGAAATGAGAAATTGTTTGGCGTATTAAGTCGGCGTAGAGGTAATGTCTCTGTTTCTTACTCATGTAGTTTGAGAAAGGGAGTTGATTCATGGAGAGTCGAATTTCTGCAGTGCTACATCACCCCGCGTTTCTCTCTCTCTTCAAATACATGATCTGTACAGCATCCCATCACGGAGCTGATTCGGACAATCCGTGAAACCGCCGCAACAGGACCTCCTGAGGATATACGGCTACGGATATCCCTCTATATATATCCGAGGAGAGTCCCACGGAGGTCAGTTTTCGGATATGGACATTGGGATCGATTTCAGACGTCCGTAGGAGATGGTGTTCTGTCTGGGACGGCGAGGCTCAGGGGCGGATTTAAGGGGGAGGGGCGATCACCCCCCCCCATACGGCCGTGTTCCCTATCTCCTGGACGATGTCGCGCCGCAAAACACGCAATTTCCTTAAGCCCCCCCCCCCCCCAATGACAGACCCTCAAATCCGTCCCTGGCGAGGCTTCTGACTGGAGGATTGAGGGAGCAATCGCTGAATTCTGATTGGTCGTTTGTCCAGTGTTGTGTGAATTATCCTATACTATGGGGTGTATGGGGAGCTACGGCGTGCTGGCTACGCCAGCTATGTGTCGGACTGCACTCATAAACTGTACTACATTCTACGGTCAAGAAGAACGCGTACTAGGGTTTTCCCTCTCCACGTAGGAGTTGCCACGCCTTATGTACCACGGGACTTCGAAACCTTCTTTGTACCTCCACGTTGTGTGGAAGCGCTCAAAGCAGGGATGGGCATAAATAATTTTTTTGAGTATTTAAATATAAATACAAAATACTTTGTTGACAGGGGTATTTAAATACTCTTCATAAATAGTTTTCAACATGAGTATTTAAATACAAAATATAAATACTGTATTTAAATACCGTAACTACTACCATAAATACTGTGAGGAAGATGTCATCTGGAATTATAGAAATAATTATGATCATAAGGACAAATCAGCGAGAAAGAATAGCATTTATTTGGTTAGATTATCATGGCGATTTTAATATTAGAAATTTCTCGAAGACTGCTTCTTTTAGGCATCTTCTGTTCGGCAGTACAATCAGATTCGCAAAGGAAAACAGCATCTCCACAGGTGCCGATGAACAAATGCTTGTATTAAATTTGACGAGGATGCTTCGTAGAACAATGTAATCGGGTAGTCACGACCGTTGTCCGCAACAACAGTGAAAAACTCGCCATCTAAAATGGTTTGTCGCATGCGCATGCTAGCGCAAACCCGGCATAATTGCGCCCCAAACTCGCCCTTCTTCCCGAAAGGTCAAATGCGGGCAACTTTAAGATATGAGTCAGTATATTATGTATTTAAGAGTATTTATAAAGTAGAATAAATTCCCGAAAATTGGTATTTAAATATAATTATAAATACATTTTTCAAGTCTGTATTTAAATACAAAATATAAATACATGTATTTATATTTTAAATAGTATTTTAATTACAATGTATTTAAATACTGCCCATCCCTGGCTCAAAGCAATATTTTGCCCAGGTGACAAAAGGCAAACTGTGAAAGTCTTTTGAATACGACCGATTCATCTCTGCTTGGAAAATATATCTCTACCAGAGAAACGTCATCATGACGTTGATAGACACTCTGAAAACGAAACAGACCCGAATGGGAGGGTGGAGTTCCAGGAATGGACACTTGTTCGCCGCCTCCGACTTAAAGAAAAGTAGGACCGAAAGTCGCGTCCTTGTCAGAGACAATCGTAATCCCCACAATGCCGTGGCTTTCTGGCAGTGATGGCCACTAACTACTTCTACAGTAGTTTAACTATAACTACTAACTACTTCGCGATGGAGTAGTTTAACTAGCAGTTCAACTACTTTTCAGGGGAGGTAGTTAAAACTACTTCTTTAACTACTGCAATGTATTTTAACTACATCTCTAACTACTTAACGTTGTCCATCAACACCAATCCCATTCTATAGTCTTCTTGGACACCTAAATATGAATCACAAGCAGTGATAAAAGTGAAGATTTAGTACACATGCAATGCACAATTGCTCTGCACCTCCATTCTCATCAATCAAGTAGCTCAAGGTAAAAGTCGGAAGCACAATCGTGCCACAAAACTTGTGGCAAAATCGGACGTAGTTGGCGCCTGCAGTAACCTAACTACTGTACTTAACTACTCGAAATAGTAGTTTAACTAGTAGTTGCCACTGCATTTATGCAAGTAGTTGATAACTACTTTTTAACTACAATCAGGTAGTTTAACTAGTAGCTTAACTACACGTAGTTAACTACTGGCCATCACTGCTTTCTGGCACTACCTTGTTCGCCCCCTAGCTTTGAGCAACTAACTTTGAGCAACAGCTAGTGCAACTCTACCACTTTTGTGACGCTGTCAAACACTACGACGTCATTTGTTTACAAATAGGGAGAGGTCTATTGCTGCTGTACATTGGGGTTGCGAACAGGGCTTGTATAACGTCGCAGTAAAGGTTTCTTCTTTGCGCTGTGACCTGGTACATACCAACCTCATATCTTGGAAAGAGCGTGTCCGGCAATCAGGGGAGGAGGAGGGCATGTGGTGACGTAGCCAGTAACACATTCTCCTGGCACATGGTTCGTGACGTGCGCCGGCCCATTGGTGGTGGTTGTGGGGATGGAGCTGTATGTCCGAGCGGCGTTCCTGGTTCCAGCTCAATCGGTTAGAAACAGCGCGTGAGCTGAGAAGAAAGTAGCAAAGATGAAAACGCACGCGGAGTTTCCGAATTCTTACGAGGATTATGTTGATGTTGGCGAGGATTAGATTCATCACAGGGCAAATTCGTCAACAAAGAAAAAGCTGGCCCCATAGCTAGGAAAGAAGACGCCGCAAACGGCGACATGGCCAGCACGCTAGCCACTGCACGCCAACTTAACGCAACCAAGAGATACGCTCTTTCCCGATCACGTAAATATCTCGATGCGACGTTTCCGCGGCGGGTGGTCCGTCTATTGGTTGAGAAGGAGGACAACGTAACAACTTATTCAATAAAGACAACGTTGGTCTTCATTATCGATTATGGAGGAAACCTGTTGATCTTAGTAGTATCTTTAAAGCTCGCACGCGAATGTCCTCACGAATCCACAATTTGCATGTTGCGGAAGCGATGGTATTATGCACTGTGAAAGCGAGAAGAAGAGTTTTTTTTTTTTTTTTTAAATCTGTGACCGAATAAAGTGAGGCGGGAAACTGCGCTGTCCATTTTGCAATAGGAGAAGAGGAGAATATTTCCGGATATTGGAGAGAACTAGTCGAAATGGACCGTTTGTCCCTTTCGCTTTCTCGTTCGTCTCCCCCTTTTATAAGCGCAGGTATAAATAAGGTGGACGGTACAATGTTGATCAGAGGATACGTTGCAAGGACCTCTTCGCACTATGAAGGCTTCTGTAAGTATACACTGATCCCCACCTTTAATGCGAAGAAATGGTTAGAAAACGAGTTAATCTTCTTCTTGAAATCCGGAATGATGTGCTTGCTGTCTTGTCAGTTGCAGCCCGCTTCGCTGAATCGTTCATTCACCGGTGATTGGGCTTTGATCGATTGAGCTTCTATTTTGGCACAGGTGCCTGCAAATGGCTAAGCTATAGCCTAAAGGGCAGTGCACCGGACAAAAGGTTCTTCGTTTTAGGGTTTTATGATTTTTCAAACTCGGTAGGGAAAAATCTGGTGCTATTTACGATCGAGAATTTGGGAAGAAATCGTGCGCTATGATATCTGTTTGATATGTCAGCGGGGAATTTTCCGGTGAAACGAAAGGCATATGAAACAAGCCACTGGCTGTGACACTGGGACGAGATACAAGGATCTTTATATTTCCGCTCGGAACTGGGGCAATATAATGACCGTGGTAATCAAACATTTGCCCGAGCTCCAAGCTCGTCTTTGACTCCTGCAGGAGGGGATCATAAACGGAGGGCAAAGCGAAGGATCAGAAATAGGACTCTTTGCTGATATTATGATTCACTTCTCCGACGGTTTGCCGATGAGAGCATGTTGAAGGACAGCAACGATTTCGGGCAGATATCGCGTTTTACCCGAATTCTTGAAAATGTGTTCGGGGAAGGGGGGGGTGGAACTATCGTGAAAAATCGGGTTTAATCCGACAACGAAAAACCCTAACCATACAACATCAGAAATAAAAACAGTGGTTGTAGAACATTAGAAGAAAAATATAAGCAAGAGAAAAAATAAATTAATGCATTTCATGCAGTACCAATAGAACACTTGGCTACACTTATTATTGCAATGCCTAAAATTGGAGAAGATATCAATATAAAGGGAGTCAATATCATTAAAGTACAATGGCATACGGGATGTTGTAATCATGGGATGTATTTGGTGGGGATAAAACAGGGAATGATGTCTATACTAGACAGTGACGAGCAACGGAAGCACGCAGCAGACAGTAGACGTGGGATGTTAGACATACCATTGATGAATTTATAGAAAAATAAATTCATCGCGCGGAGAGAATCTAGATTTCAGTCTAGCCAAACACAAATGCTCCAACATAAGCCTATGGGAACAATACAACCTCCTACCAACAAACCTGTCATAGAAAATTCTAAGAAACCTCGTTTTGAACATTTTGAATCTCATTGGACTTCGCTAACGACAGATAATTTGAAACATTACGGGCAAATTCAACTCTAGTTCTCACAAGAGAACAGTCTAGTTTTAAGAAACAGTGTGGGAAAATACTCCAAAAGACTCCATGACATAACGAAAGAAAGAGAGGACCCGGACTTAACCTAACGAACAAACATACTTTAAGCAGACGTTTCTCCTGTCATACGACGGGCATCATCAGTGATACCAATACTGTCATCTCCTTAAATAGCGACTGGTTGGCGGCTCTCCCGCTCAGTCTTGCACTGATGATGCCCGTCGTATGACAGGCGAAACGTCTGCTAAAAGTTTGTTTGTTTGTTACGTTAAGTCGGAGTCCTCTCTTTCTTTCGAAACAATGTGGGTATAATAGAAGTGGCGTGTAACTCTTGCAATAACACCAAGTAATCGAAAACTACAACCAAACAATTGAAGGAATATGTGATACCTGAGTTAGAAGCAACTTATAAATGCTCACTTTGTTCAATAACTCTAGTTACATATCGTGCAGGCATGTGATGTAATTTCTTAGAAGCAACGCAAGTGCAGTACTTAATTATCTTCGTGGTAATCCGTGGATTTCAGTAATATACTTGCATGTTACGTAATCGTAAAAATAAGTTTACTTGCGCAAGTAGTTTCGAATGCAGTTGAGGTAGCGTTTAAGATAAGTTTGCATGCACATTGTGGAACAACTTCCCTTTAAAGGAGGTAAGAGCTCCTACTTGCAGTTGTTTAGCTACGGGGGTAATAGGCGTGATATTGTTCTTCTACGCTTCTTAATTCTATTTATACAAGTTCTTGTTCGATCCCCCTCGGTCGTAACGGGTGCAGCGTTAATACAAAAACTCTTTTTTTTTTCGGGTACGTGCGGCTAGATGTACCACCATCCAGACACCTCTATCCATTGTTACATCATTTGTAGAACTGTAGTACTCAATCAGACACCAACGCGGAGGTAGACATAACGTCGTCTGCTCTATAGGTCGGAGAGCAGTCTAGAAGCAGCGAGAAAAAGTGACGAACTTACGCAAGTTGGTCACATGGCGTAAAATCCTGGACAGAAAATGTGTGCCCGAGCAATATACTTCAGCGCGTCATTCCTTTGTCGGGCATTGTTTTCTAGGATGCGTCGCATTTCATTTTCTGCTTGGGCGAACAAAAAAACAGGAGTAACTGATGAAGAACGTTTTACAGTCTATTTGCTGAAGACATCCCATGAAAGCGTCTACGTCGTTCTAATCTCATGCTGTAGTTTTTCCAATGGAGCTTTTACACGGTCAGTGGCAAACCAAATATGAATATATTTCTGTTGCTTCTGCACGCTGTAATTGTGCGACTGCTGCGGCAAGGACAGTGCTCTTTTAGGCTTACTGGCCGCTGCACACAGAGCATATTGAGTCATCGTGAAACCGGACATTGGTTTTGGACACGCGTCATTCGAAACAATAGGGCACTTCCAGGCCGGGAGTACCACTTGTTCAACCGCTGGCGATCATAACATCCAGGGCGGAAAACATCTGTTCGCCCTCTGTTCGTGTGAAAAATCGCGATCGTTGTCAGATAAGCGAGCTGTCATATTAACAGGGAGGGTTTGCGAGGGGGAGGGAAGAGTTTCCGAGCAAAATGGTCGTAAAGGGAGGATGTCAGATTAACGAGTATCGTATAAACGAGGTTCGACTGCATTTTCAAAATAAGTTCTTCCGCATATGGAACAACGTTGCTAGAAGGTAAATCCTGTGTTCCCTTGAGGCTCACGAATGGCTCCTCAAGTAGGGCAGTGCTCCATTCCTTCGCTCACTGGGGTTGGAGGCAGGGGTGTTGAGTAGAGGATCATTTAAGAATACGGTCTTAACACTAACTTGAAACTCGATCGATATTTAGGTGCGTTTTATACAGTCTCTCGTAACTTCTATCGAAAATAACAAAGACGGTTAAGAGCATCAGCTGTTTACTATATACATTAAAAACAAGACTTTCGTGCAGTAGGCTGCACTTCTTCAGGTTTGAGGACCTGTTACTTATGGTGAAGCATATATCAAAAACCAGTCACATGGTACAAGAGAAAAGGGTAAGGGTGAAGAGAAAAACAAACGCGATACAAATATCAACGATACA
Source organism: Ornithodoros turicata (assembly GCF_037126465.1). Lineage (NCBI taxonomy): Eukaryota > Metazoa > Arthropoda > Arachnida > Ixodida > Argasidae > Ornithodoros > Ornithodoros turicata. Next base: position 233,041,599 of record NC_088201.1, read on the forward strand.
AATATCGCGTTTGTATTTCTCTTCACCCTTACCCTTTTCTCTTGTACCATGTGACTGGTTTTTGATATATGCTTCACCACTTGTAACAGGTCCTCAAACCTGAAGAAGTGCAGCCTACTGCACGAAAGTCTTGTTTTTAATGTATATAGTAAAGAGCTGATGCTCTTAACCGTCTTTGTTATTTTTGATTCTGCATCGGCGCCGGAAACTTGCACATTGTTTTTCTTCACGTTCTACGATGACAACTTCTATCGACCAAGATAACGTGTTTCTCAGTACCTTATTGTCCTTGACTGAAAACATGCAGGTAAGAAATGAAGGAGGGGGCTATAAACACGGATGCCAGTAGGACTCCTCTGGCGGTCGCTCCTGGCAATACCACGCCCATCTAGTTCCCTGGTCACGTGATCCCCACTTGTTTCGGTTATGTCGGTCTGCGCTGAGGCTTCGAAGTTTAGCATACCCCATCTTGAGCAAACCTGTGACCGTCAAGGAGACCATTCGCATAACACTTTGAAGGGTACGGGGTACTTCAACATTTGCCGCGCAATAAATCACAGCGAAAGTTCAGCAGAACAGAAGAGAAGCCTGACAATGTCACGATGACGTACGTACGTCTTCTAACAGTTTAGCCATCCATTGCTTCAGCAGTGAGATGATCTATTTTGTGTTTTGAACGAGTATGATAACTTCAAGCTCCAAACAGGTTATGAAAGCGGAAGTAGGTTATTCGACCGCTACTCGTCTCCGTATTCAGGTAAGATACGTCACGGGCGTGGAGGACGCCATGTTTGATGACGTGTTGCTGTCACGTGTATGGGTGACGTGTGGGGGAAACTAACCACAATGCCATGCGCCGGTCAGCACGCCCGCTTGCATTGGGAGAGGCTCTGAGGGTATATCCTTAGTTTCATTCTTCCACGGCTGAAAATATGTTCATAATATTAATTAATTATAATTAATTAATATATCGGTTAATTAATATATACGGTTCCGGCAATAACTAATTAATATTTTTACAACACATGTTCACGCTTGCCGTACAATGCACCTCACATATCATCCTTCGTCGTAACAGGTTTTCACCCTGGCAGCCCTTGTGGCTTGCGTCAGCGCCGGTGGTTACGGCGGTGGCCTGGGCTATGGAGGAGGAGGTCATGGTGCCGTCGGTTTCGGAGGAGGTTACGGACATGGACAGGTCGGGCAAGGACACGTCGGGCCAGCCCAAGTTCATCGTGGTCGCGTTGCTGTTGGACACCCGGTCAAGAAGCCCATCGTCACCCTGGCCGTCGTCAAGCAGCCAGTCGTAAAGCAACACTTCGTGACTAAGAAAGTCGTCAACTACGTCAGGGCTCCAGTCACTACTGTCACGCACCGCGTAGAGCCAGTCGTAGACTATCACAACGCCGGCGGCGTCGGCGCCGGCGCTGGTCTCGCTACTGGGGCTGCGTTAGGCACCGAAGCCGCTCTGCGCGCTGGTTCTGCTGGTTCTGGTGGATTTGGCCTCGGAGGAGGGTTTGCCGGTGCCGGGACCGGAGGCTTCGGCTTGGGTGGTGGCTTTGGAGGATATGGCTCGGGTGGATTCGGCGGCTATGGTCTTACTGGTGGACATGCCCTTGCTGGGGGCGACGGTGGTTACAGTGTAGGTGGTGGATACGGTGGTCTTGATGGGGGATATGGTGGAGACGGTGTAAAGGGTGTTTACGGTGGTGTTGGTGGAGGCTATGGTCGACACGGCCTTGGTGGTGGACATGGGGGTTACGGTGGTCTTGCTGGAGGCTATGGTGGACACGGTCTTGGTGGTGGACAGGGGGGTTACGATGGTCTTGCTGGAGGCTCTGGTGGACACGGTCTTGGTGGTGGACATGGGAGTTACGGTGGTCTTGCTGGAGGCTCTGGTGGACACGGCCTTGGTGGTGGACATGGGGGTTACGGCCTTGGCCATGGAAAGTCGTGGTAATTCTTTGCATCTTGCGAATAGCTTGTGGTCAGTTTAAGCAATCGTTTCTTTGGGTGTGGATGTGTATTTCAGCGACGGACATCAGTTACGGACTTTTATCATCAACATGCTTATAATCATTGCCTACATGACTGTGTGATCCGTGCAAACTGTCAGCGCAATATGCGTGCGAGAATAAAAGCAAGGAGACGATCTTCATTTTTTGTTTGTAATTTTACTCTATGAAACAATCGTTGGGTCATTTCTTCAATTTTGGGTCAAAACGTTCCTGCGAGTGCGCGTGAAGACTACAGTTCATAAGATAGTTTACGTCCGTAAGAACAAATTGTATGCACATCGTAATTCTTCAGAAAAGCTGTCATGGTTCAAAGGTTGAGGAACTGACAAGAAGCTGCATACACGGACAGTCGCTTGCAATGCATTCCAAAGGGAAAGCGTGTATGTCCTCACCACATCCATTCAGCGGGCCAATGGAAAAAGTGTTTCTACTGATCAAGGTGCAACCAAAACATTCAAAGCTCCTGGATAAATTGATAGATGCAATGCAGACACAAAACATTATGCTTTTTATTTCCGTTACCTCCCTTCAAGTCATCGGCTTACATGGGATTAGTAGAAGCCGTCGCCATACGCAAAGAAAAATAAATTGTATTGCACAATAGATGTGATTCAAAATCAGCTGAAGAAGTTGGGCAGCTTGCAAGCAGAAGATATTTCACCCTAACGAGAATATCTCAACTTGACTGAGCTGAGTCTGAGACCGTGTATGTGTTGTCTGTTATCGTCCCTACACCGTCTCGGGTTTTCGAGTCATCACCACCAGCTCGCTTGCTACCTAACTTTCATTTCGTAATCACCCTGCCTGTTTCTTCAGTACAATATAAGGGCGAAAAAAACGCAGAATTTCCCACCGAAGCCGGTAGAACTACAATACTTGTACCATTTCGGGCCAATCCACGCGGCCTTCTGCTGCGCTGGTACAAGCGGCGGCGTCCCTTTCTTTTGATCCTCTCTCCCACGTCTGCATTAAAAAAAAAAAAAAAAACTACAATTCCTTACTCAATCTGGTAGAACGACAGTTTCTGCTCTGTAGTTTCTTTCTACTGTGCTTTTATGCCCAAAAGGTAAAATTGGTTTGAATATAAATGTGGCTGCAATACAGCTCTACTGAGTTGGGTAGTCAATTCTACCTTTTTTGTTTCTCCTAGAGCGTACGGTCTCGGTTGTTCTTAATCGACTCCAGCTACCTTATCTGAAATTGTGTAGCGTAGGGTACATGCATATATAAACCAGCTCCCATGCCGTAGTGGTTAGGATGATCGCTTTCCACGCCGAGACTGGGAGGTGACACGGGTTCGAATCCTGTCACCGGCTGTGCTATCTCAGGTTTTCCTTGAGGTTTTCCGAAGACTTTCCACACGAATGTCGGCGCAGTTCCCCTTGAAGTCGTTCCAGGACGCATACTAACCCTCCCTGTCTCCCACTCCTTCCTGCTGTCCTCTCTCCATCTGTCCACGTCTGTACGCAGCTCATAGCCACAGTTGCTTCGCGGCGCTTACGCGGAATTAAAAAAAACATGCACATATAAAGTTAATATCATCATAGTTGCTCGGTGAAAGGTGTTGTGCCCGTTTTCATCTAAACAAAGCACTTACAGAGCAAAGCAACAAAATTCGAGCAAGCTATAATGTTGGCTAGTTGTTAACATTTCCCAGCGTGTGAGGAGTTATGAAGAAGTATCGTCCCGTCTGTTTGTGTTGGCGGCTTGTGTTGGCCGCTTGTTCAGAATTCCCGGGACGCAGGGATGAACTACATGGTGTATAGGGCCGATTGGTCAAAACTTGACATGATGGAACGCTTGTGTGCATTCTTTCATGTGAAGACTCGAGAGAGTTACCGTAATATTACGGTAGCAAAGAAAATTACGGTGTGTGAAATACAGGGTTCGCCAAGATAAAAGGTATCTTCGATTTGGCCTGCACCTCCGGCACTAGTTCAGGGGAGTGCCGATGTGGTGCAAGCGCGTGCACCGCCGTGCTAGTGTAGGTTCAGCACAGGCGCTTCCAAAACGAACAAGCCAGTACGCGTGTAGTGTAGTGGTCTGCTGCCAGCTCCGCGGTCGTGTTCTTTACGCTTGTCTTTCCTTTCGTGTATACTGTTTGTGAGAGTTGTACTCGATTCGCTTTACTAGTCATTGGTATAAGTGTTTGTTATGGCTCTGTACCTGTAAGCAGAATTGGATTCCGACAGCAGCAACGAGTTTCATTCTAATTACTTGCGCCGAAGGGAAGGAAGATCGCAGTCGTGTTCCCAGCCATCACGGGAACATCGTAGAAAGATACTACGAATAAGAGTCTTGTCTTTAATACTCAGTCCTTCTCTGGATATTTTCATGAAAAAAGAAAGAAAAACATGTGCAACAAGTGAAGTCATGCTCTTCTTCGGCTGGTTGCACAGGTGTAATAAACATACACGATCTTTGTTAATACACGCGCGTTTTCGAAAACAAATTACTTCGAAAGGATAGCAGGGAAGAGCCCCACAAGAGGATTCTGACACATTGCCGTTGGTAGGACACGGTTTTTTAACTTGTAGGCAAACCACTCGTTGAGCACGAGGAGCACCAGAATTCGTTCCTGCAACTCTTTTACACCCGTTGGCATATCTCAATGTGTAGGTTCCCTGATGGATGAAAACACGCAGCAGCTTTGTTTCCTCCAACTCATGTAAGTCCTGGACATGGGTCCCTGTGGCGCAGAGGATAGCGCGTTGGACTTCTAATCCAGAGGTCGCGGGTTCGATCCCCGCCAGGGATGTAATTTTATGAGAATCTCAGATGTAGAGTGGAAAATCACAGTAGAACAAGTGAAGCCTTGTTCTTCTTCAGCTGGTTGCACAGTGTATTAAACATACACGATCTTTGTTCATAGACGGGCGTTCTTGAACAGAAAGTACTTCGAAAGGATAGCAGGGAAGAGCCCGACAAGAGGATTGTGACACATTGCCGTTGGTAGGACACGGTTTTCTAACTTGTAGGCAAAGCACTCGTTGAGCACGAGGAGCACCAGTCTTTTGTTCCTGCAACTCTTTTACTCCCGGTGGCATATCTCAATGCGTAGGTTCCTTGATGGATGAAAACACGCAGCAGCTTTCTTTCCTCCAACTCATGTAAGTACTGGACATGGGTCCCTGTGGCGCAGAGGATAGCGCGTTGGACTTCTAATCCAGAGGTCGCGGGTTCGATCCCCGCCAGGGATGTAATTTTATGAGAATCTCAGATGTAGAGTGGAAAATCACAGTAGAACAAGTGAAGCCTTGTTCTTCTTCAGCTGGTTGCACAGTGTATTAAACATACACGATCTTTGTTCATAGACGGGCGTTCTTGAACAGAAAGTACTTCGAAAGGATAGCAGGGAAGAGCCCGACAAGAGGATTGTGACACATTGCCGTTGGTAGGACACGGTTTTCTAACTTGTAGGCAAAGCACTCGTTGAGCACGAGGAGCACCAGTCTTTTGTTCCTGCAACTCTTTTACTCCCGGTGGCATATCTCAATGCGTAGGTTCCTTGATGGATGAAAACACGCAGCAGCTTTCTTTCCTCCAACTCATGTAAGTACTGGACATGGGTCCCTGTGGCGCAGAGGATAGCGCGTTGGACTTCTAATCCAGAGGTCGCGGGTTCGATCCCCGCCAGGGATGCAATTTTATGAGAATCTCAGGTGTAGAGTGGAAAATGACAGTAGAACAATTGAAGTCATGCTCTTCTTCGGCTGGTTGCACGGTGTAATAAACATACACGATCATTGTTAATACACGCGCGTTTTCGAAAACAAATTACTGTGAAAGGATAGCAGGGAAGAGCCCCACGAGGGGATTCTGACACATTGCCGTTGGTAGGACACGGTTTTTTAACTTGTAGGCAAAGCACTCGTTGAGCACGAGGAGCACCAGTCTTTTGTTCCTGCAACTCTTTTACTCCCGGTGGCATATCTCAATGCGTAGGTTCCTTGATGGATGAAAACACGCAGCAGCTTTCTTTCCTCCAACTCATGTAAGTACTGGACATGGGTCCCTGTGGCGCAGAGGATAGCGCGTTGGACTTCTAATCCAGAGGTCGCGGGTTCGATCCCCGCCAGGGATGCAATTTTATGAGAATCTCAGGTGTAGAGTGGAAAATGACAGTAGAACAATTGAAGTCATGCTCTTCGGCTGGTTGCACGGTGTAATAAACATACACGATCATTGTTAATACACGCGCGTTTTCGAAAACAAATTACTGTGAAAGGATAGCAGGGAAGAGCCCCACGAGGGGATTCTGACACATTGCCGTTGGTAGGACACGGTTTTTTAACTTGTAGGCAAAGCACTCGTTGAGCACGAGGAGCACCAGTCTTTTGTTCCTGCAACTCTTTTACTCCCGGTGGCATATCTCAATGCGTAGGTTCCTTGATGGATGAAAACACGCAGCAGCTTTCTTTCCTCCAACTCATGTAAGTACTGGACATGGGTCCCTGTGGCGCAGAGGATAGCGCGTTGGACTTCTAATCCAGAGGTCGCGGGTTCGATCCCCGCCAGGGATGCAATTTTATGAGAATCTCAGGTGTAGAGTGGAAAATGACAGTAGAACAATTGAAGTCATGCTCTTCTTCGGCTGGTTGCACGGTGTAATAAACATACACGATCATTGTTAATACACGCGCGTTTTCGAAAACAAATTACTGTGAAAGGATAGCAGGGAAGAGCCCCACGAGGGGATTCTGACACATTGCCGTTGGTAGGACACGGTTTTTTAACTTGTAGGCAAAGCACTCGTTGAGCACGAGGAGCACCAGTCTTTTGTTCCTGCAACTCTTTTACTCCCGGTGGCATATCTCAATGCGTAGGTTCCTTGATGGATGAAAACACGCAACAGCTTTCTTTCCTCCAACTCATGTAAGTACTGGACATGGGTCCCTGTGGCGCAGAGGATAGCGCGTTGGACTTCTAATCCAGAGGTCGCGGGTTCTATCCCCGCCAGGGATGCAATTTTATGAGAATCTCAGGTGTAGAGTGGAAAATGACAGTAGAACAATTGAAGTCATGCTCTTCTTCGGCTGGTTGCACGGTGTGATAAACATACACGATCATTGTTAATACACGCGCGTTTTCGAAAACAAATTACTGTGAAAGGATAGCAGGGAAGAGCCCCACGAGGGGATTCTGACACATTGCCGTTGGTAGGACACGGTTTTTTAACTTGTAGGCAAAGCACTCGTTGAGCACGAGGAGCACCAGTCTTTTGTTCCTGCAACTCTTTTACTCCCGGTGGCATATCTCAATGCGTAGGTTCCTTGATGGATGAAAACACGCAGCAGCTTTCTTTCCTCCAACTCATGTAAGTACTGGACATGGGTCCCTGTGGCGCAGAGGATAGCGCGTTGGACTTCTAATCCAGAGGTCGCGGGTTCGATCCCCGCCAGGGATGCAATTTTATGAGAATCTCAGGTGTAGAGTGGAAAATGACAGTAGAACAATTGAAGTCATGCTCTTCTTCGGCTGGTTGCACGGTGTAATAAACATACACGATCATTGTTAATACACGCGCGTTTTCGAAAACAAATTACTGTGAAAGGATAGCAGGGAAGAGCCCCACGAGGGGATTCTGACACATTGCCGTTGGTAGGACACGGTTTTTTAACTTGTAGGCAAAGCACTCGTTGAGCACGAGGAGCACCAGTCTTTTGTTCCTGCAACTCTTTTACTCCCGGTGGCATATCTCAATGCGTAGGTTCCCTGATGGATGAAAACACGCAGCAGCTTTGTTTCCTCCAACTCATGTAAGTCCTCGACATGGGTCCCTGTGGCGCAGAGGATAGCGCGTTGGACTTCTAATCGAGAGGTCGCGGGCTCGATCACCGCCAGGGATGCAATTTTATGAGAATCACAGGTGTATAGAGTGGAAAATGACAGTAGACAAGTGAAGTCATGCTCTTCTTCGGGTGGTTGCACAGTGTAATAAACATACATCATCTTTGTTAATACACGCGCGTTTTCGAAAAGAAATTACTGTGAAAGGATAGCAGGGAAAAACCCCACAAGAGGATCCTGACACGTCGCCATATGCAGGACATGGTTTTTTAAATTGTTGGCAAAGCACTCGTTGAGCACGAGGAGCACCAGTCTTTTGTTCCTGCAACTCTTTTACACCCGGTGGCATATCTCAATGCGTAGGTTCCCTGATGGATGAAAACACGCAGTTTCCTCCAACTCGTGTAAGACCTGGACATGGGTCCCTGTGGCGCAGAGGATAGCGCGTTGGACTTCTAATCCAGAGGTCGCGGGTTCGAACCCCGCCAGGGATGCAATTTTATGATTATTTCAGGTGTAGAGTCGAAAATGACAGCAGACAAGTGAAGTCATGTTCTTCTTCGGTTGGTTGCACAGTGTAATAAACATAGATGATCTTTGTTAATACACGCGCGTTTTCGATAACAAATTACTGTGAAAGGATAGCAGGGGAAAACCCCACAAGAGAATCCTGACACGTCGCCGTTTGTAGCACACGATTTTTTAACTTGTAGTCAAAGCACTCGTTGAGCACGAGGAGCACCAGTCTTTTGTTCCTGCAACACTTTTACACCCGCTAGCATATCTCAATGCGTAGATTCCCTGATGGAATAAAACACTCAGCAGCTTTGTTTCCTCCAACTCATGTAGGTCTTGCATGTGGGTCCCTGTGGCGCAGAGGATAGCGCGTTGGACTTCTAATCCAGAGGTCGCGGGTTCGATCCCCGCCAGGGATGCAATTTTATGAGAATTTCAGGTGTAGAGTGGAAAATTACAGTAGACAAGTGAAGTCATGCTCTCCTTCGGGTGGTAGCACTGTGTGATAAACATAGATGATCTTTGTTAATACACGCGCGTTTTCGATAACAAATTACTGTGAAAGGATAGCAGGGAAAAACCCCACAAGAGGATCCTGACACGTTGCCGTTTGTAGGACACGATTTTTTAACTTGTAGGCAAAGCACTCGTTGAGCACGAGGAGCACCAGTCTTTTGTTCCTGCAACTCTTTTACACCCGGTGGCATATCTCAATGCGTAGGTTCCCTGATGGATGAAAACACGCAGTTTCCTCCAACTCGTGTAAGACCTGGACACGGGTCCCTGTGGCGCATAGGATAGCGCGTTGGACTTCTAATCCAGAGGTCGCGGGTTCGATCCCCGCCAGGGATGCAATTTTATGAGAATTTCAGGTGTAGAGTCGAAAATGACAGCAGACAAGTGAAGTCATGCTCTTCTTCGGGTGGTTGCACAGTGTAATAAACATAGATGATCTTTGTTAATACACGCGCGTTTTCGATAACAAATTACTGTGAAAGGATAGCAGGGAAAAACCCCACAAGAGGATCCTGACACGTCGCCGTTTGTAGGACACGATTTTTTAACTTGTAGGCAAAGCACTCGTTGAGCACGAGGAGCACCAGTCTTTTGTTCCTGCAACTTTTTTACACCCGCTGGCATATCTCAATGCGTGGGTTCCCTGATGGATGAAAATACGCAGTTTCCTGCAACTCACGTAAGACCTGGACATGGGTCCCTGTGGCGGCTTCAACATGACCCGCGAAATTGGGCTGCTAAATGGGAAACACTCAAACAAGACGTGAGAGCCTTTGCAATAGAGAGAAGTAACGTGCTAGCCTACCTAGAAATGTATGAAGAGAACATGTTAAAGGAAGCACAACAAGAACTCACAAGACTGGAAGCAGATAACCCTGGGACGTTCTTGGAAGATTTAAATGAGATTCGTCTCCGTCTTGAACTTTTCAACAACAACCGGTATGAAGGCGCGAGGGTACGATCGAGAACGAAGAGGTTTTTGCCGGATATGACCGCGTCTAAAAGTCATGCTGCAGGAGAGCGTAAGCACACCGGCTCTCGACTCATCACGCGGTTGGTGGACCAAGGACATGTTGTCACAGACCTTGAACGCATGAAACAAATATTTGTTGACTACTATGAGAACCTGTTTGGGAGGCCAACTGCCACGGTGGACGACGATTTGATCCAGTCGTTTCTCTCTCATATGCCCAAGTTAAACGAGCAAGAGAAAGATGTCCTGGACGCTGAAATTACAGAGGCGGAAATCCATTCTGCAATACAGAGTTTGAATTTTAACCGTTCTCCTGGACCTGATGGCTTGGGAGCTGAGTTCTACAAGCGGTACGTGGACCTGCTGGTGCCCATTCTACAATGCGTCTACGCGGAAGCTGAGACTAACAGGATCTTCTCGCACAGTTTTCGAAGGTCCCATACTGTGCTCATACCCAAAAAAGTGGCGGAGACACGGTTACCCAAGGTGACCGATTATCGGCCTATCACACTCTGTAATGTGGACTATAAGGTGTATGCCAAAGTACTTGCTGCCAGGCTCCAGCTTGTGGTGACACAACTTGTTGGCGATCATCAGACATGCGCAATCAGGAACAGGACCATACAAACAAACATCCATGTTGTCCGCTCAGTTCTAGACTGGTGTCGACTTGAAGGAAGTCATGTAGCCCTGCTGCAAGTGGACCTCTCTAAGGCTTTTGATCGGGTGTGTCACGATTATTTGTTTTCGCTCTTGCATTACGTCAACATGGGAGACAAGTTCGTAAGCCGAATCAAGTTGTGCTATGAACAGGTTGCAACGAGCCTGGTAATTAACGGCACTCTTACCGCGCCAGTGCCCCTTCGAGCTTCAGTACGACAAGGCTGTCCCATGTCGTCCCTACTATTTGATCTATACCTTGAGCCGTTATGCCAGCGTATCATCTCTCGTGATGACATACGTGGTTTCGAGCTTCGCGATGCTGTGGTGAAGGTCGTGGCGTACGCGGATGACCTTGCGTTTCTCGTGACAGACAAGCCAAGTGTCGTCAAAGTTATTCACGAACTTCATGTGTTTGGTTAAGTCTCTGGGGCACGTCTAAACAAGGACAAATCTCTGGGGATATGGTGCGGTCAATGGGGAACAGCCCCGGAATTCTTTTGTGGCGTTCAGTGGCAAACCCGTGGTCCTTGCTACCTTGGGGTCCCGTTAGACAAAAGTTGTAACACGACCTCCTTGTGGTCGGAGCGATTACAAAACATTAGGACACATGCTTCGACCTGGAAAAAACAAGATATCTCAATGTTTCAACGAGCTTCTGTGTGCAATGTTTTTCTGGCCGCTAAGCTGATTTACCTCTTGCAAGTTCTGCAATGCTCCCGCAAAATTATACATCGTTGTCATCGCATATTTGCCACCACAATATGGTGTTCAACGTTCGAAAGGATACGAAGACAAAACCTGTTCAAGAAAGTCAAGGACGGCGGACTAGGCTTACAGCATCTCTACATCAAGCAACTCGTCATGAGACTGTTTTTTTATAGGCAGAGTTCACACCCGATTCTGGAAACCATCAAGCGGGCCCTTGCGTACAACTACATTCCCGATATATATGTTGGGTTTCACGAAGAAAGTCTACGCTTAAGCGGGTTCTACAAAGAGGTTGTCGAGAGCCTAAACTTCTTGAAGGCTAGATTCAGCTTAGAGTACCTCTTTTCTGTCGCCAAGAAAACGTTGGTAGCTCATCTTCTCGATGTACTCTTTCCTGTGCCCATCTACCGTCAAATCCCCTCCGGATGGCACGGCACGGATGTATTGTGCAGAGTCAGGAAGATGCCGGTCAAGCCCAACATGAAGTCATTTTTCTTTAAATTACACACGTCCACACTGCCCGTGAAAGCTTGGCTTCAACAAAAGGGATTCTATGTTCCGTGGTCCGTGAATTGCAGATTTTGCAACACGCCCGAGACTGTCGATCACCTTTTTCTGGACTGCACAGAAGCTTTATTCTTTTGGGATGACTTACAGTTCAAAGTCCTTAAGCGCCGTCTTTCGCTTAATCCTCACACTATCCGCTTCCTCCCATTACGCCTCGGTGAAAATGTGAGATACGATATCGTTCTTCTTGTTGCCATGTACTGTTTGTGGAAGCTTCGTATGGCCGATAGGAACGAAGAGCCCTTGTGTCCTCCTATGAAATATTTCAAAGCCGAACTACTGCAGGTAAAGTTAGCTTGTACTCAGCTCTTAGAAGTGCCTGAGTGGTTAGATACAGTCTGCGAAAGGCTGAATGTTTTGTAGAAATTGTGTTATTAACGTGTCCGGTATAGAGGAGAAACATCGTATTCTCTCTCTGTGATTTTGTTGTATAGTGTATGGTATTGTGAGGTATTGAGTCGACGTGACTCAGAGTAGTAAGCTCTGAAAAATAAAGGTGGAAAAAAATAAGTCCCTGTGGCGCAGAGGATAGCGCGTTGGACTTCTAATCCAGAGGTTGCGGGTTCGATCCCCGCAAGGGATGCAATTTTATTAGAATCTCAGGTGTAGAGTGGAAAATGACAGTAGACAAGTGAAGGCATGCTCTTCCTCGCCTGGTTGCACAGTGTAATAAACATATATGATATTTGTTAATACACGCGCGTTTTCGAAAAGAAATTACTGTGAAAGGATAGCAGGGAAAAACCCCACAAGAGGATCCTGACACGTCGCCGTTTGTAGGACACGATTTTTTAACTTGTAGGCAAAGCACTCGTTGAGCACGAGGAGCACCAGTCTTTTGTTCCTGCAACTCTTTTACACCCGGTGGCATATCTCAATGCGTAGGTTCCCTGATGGATGAACACACGCAGTTTCCTCCAACTCATGTAAGACCTGGACATGGGTCCCTGTGGCGCAGAGGATAGCGCGTTGGACTTCTAATCCACAGGTCGCGGGTTCGATTCCCGCCAGGGATGCAATTTTATGAGAATTTCAGGTGTAGAGTCAAAAATGACAGCAGACAAGTGAAGTCATATTCTTCTTCGGTTGGTTGCACAGTGTAATAAACATAGATGATCTTTGTTAATACACGCGCGTTTTCGATAACAAATTACTGTGAAAGGATAGCAGGGAAAAACCCCACAAGAGGATCCTGACACGTCGCCGTTTGTAGGACACGATTTTTTAGCTTGTAGGCAAAGCACTCGTTGAGCACGAGGAGCACCAGTCTTTTGTTCCTGCAACTCTTTTACACCCGGTGGCATATCTCAATGCGTAGGTTCCCTGATGGATGAAAACACGCAGTTTCCTCCAACTCATGTAAGACCTGGACATGGGTCCCTGTGGCGCAGAGGATAGCGCGTTGGACTTCTAATCCACAGGTCGCGGGTTCGATTCCCGCCAGGGATGCAATTTTATGAGAATTTCTGGTGTAGAGTGGAAAATGACAGTAGACAAGTGAAGTCATGTTCTTCCTCGGTTGGTTGCACAGTGTAATAAATATAGATGATCTTTGTTAATACACGCGCGTTTTCGATAACAAATTACTGCGAAAGGATAGCAGGGAAAAACCCCACAAGAGGATCCTGACACGTCGCCGTTTGTAGGACACGATTTTTTAACTTGTAGGCAAAGCACTCGTTGAGCACGAGGAGCACCAGTCTTTTGTTCCTGCAACTGTTTTACACCCGGTGGCATATCTCAATGCGTAGGTTCCCTGATGGAAGAAAACACTCAGCAGCTTTGTTTCCTCCAACTCATGTAGGTTTTGCACGTTGGTCCCTGTGGTGCAGAGGATAGCGCGTTGGACTTCTAATCCAGAGGTCGCGGGTTCGATCCCTGCCAGGGATGCAATTTTATGAGAATCTCAGATGTAGAGTGGAAAATGACAGTAGACAAGTGAAGTCATGCTCTTCTTCGGGTGGTTGCACAGTGTAATAAACATACATGATCTTTGTTAATACACGCGCGTTTTCGAAAAGAAATTACTATGAAAGGATAGCAGGGAAAAACCACCACAAGAGGATTCTGACACGTCTCCGTTGGTAGGACACGGCTTTTTAACTTGTAGGCAAATCACGAGGAGCACCAGCCTTTGTTCCCGCAACCCTTTTACACCCGGTAGCATATCTCAATGCGTAGGTTCCCTGATGGAAGAAAACACTCAGCAGCTTTGTTTCCTCCAACTCATGTAGGTTTTGCACGTGGGTCCCTGTGGCGCTGAGGATAGCGCGTTGGACTTCTAATCCAGAGGTCGCCGGTTCGATCCACGCCAGTAATGCAATTTTATGAGAATCTCAGGTGTAGAGTGGAAAATCACAGTATACAAGTGAAGTCATGTTCTTCTTAGGTTGGGTTGCACAGTGTAATAAACATAGATGATCTTTGTTAATACACGCGCGTTTTCGATAACAAATTACTGCGAAAGGATAACAGGGAAAAACCCCACAAGAGGATCCTGACACGTCGCCGTTCGTAGGACACGATTTTTTAACTTGTAGGCAAAGCACTCGTTGAGCACGAGGAGCACCAGTCTTTTGTTCCTGCAACTCTTTTACACCCGGTGGCATATCTCAATGCGTAGGTTCCCTGATGGATGAAAACACGCAGTTTCCTGCAACTCATGTAAGACCTGCACATGGGTCCCTGTGGCGCAGAGGATAGCGCGTTGGACTTCTAATCCAGAGGTCGCGGGTTCGATCCCCGCCAGGGATGCGATTTTTTTGGGAATTTCAGGTGTAGAGTCGAAAATGACAGTAGACAAGTGAAGTCATGCTCTTCTTTGGGTGGTTGCACTGTGTAATAAACATAGATGATCTTTGTTAATACACGCGCGTTTTCGATAACAAATTACTGTGAAAGGATAGCAGGGAAAAAACCCACAAGAGGATCCTGACACGTCGCCGTTTGTAGGACACGATTTTTTAACTTGTAGGCAAAGCACTCGTTGAGCACGAGGAGCACCAGTCTTTTGTTCCTGCAACTCTTTTACACCCGGTGGCATATCTCAATGCGTAGATTCCCTGATGGATGAAAACACGCAGCAGCTTTGTTTCCTCCAACTCATGCAAGTCCTGGACACGGGTCCCTGTGGCGCAGAGGATAGCGCGTTGGACTTCTAATCCAGAGGTCGCGGGTTCGATCCCCGCCAGGGATGCAGTTTTTGAGAACCTCACGTGTAGAGTGGAAAATGACAGTAGACAAGTGAAGTCATGCTCTTCTTCGGGTGATTGCACAGTGTAATAAACATACATGATCTTTGTTAATACAAGCGCGTTTTCAAGAAGAAATTACTCTGAAAGGATAGCAGGGAAAAAACCCCACAAGAGGATTCTGACACGTAGGTAGGACATGGTTTTTTTAACTTGTTGGCAAAGCACTCGTTGAGCACGAGGAGCACCACTCTTTTGTTCCTGCAACTCTTTTACTCCCGGTGGCATATCTCAATGCGTAGGTTCCTAGATGGATGAAAACAGGCAGCAGCTTTGTTTCCTCCAACTCATGCAAGTCCTGGACATGGGTCCCTGTGGCGCAGAGGATAGCGCGTTGGACTTCTAATCCAGAGGTCGCGGGTTCGATCCCCGCCAGGGATGCAGTTTTTGAGAATCTCACGTGAGAGTGGAAAATGACAGTAGACAAGTGAGGTCATGCTCTTCTTCGGCTGGCTGCACAGTGTAATAAACATACTCGATCTTTGTTAATATACGCGCGTTTTCGAAAACAAATTACTGTGAAAGGATAGCAGGGAAGAGCCCCACAAGAGGATTCCGACACATTGCCGTTGGTAGGACACGGTTTTTTAACTTGTTGGCAAAACTCTCGTTGAGCACGAGGAGCACCAGTCTTTTGTTCCTGCAACTCTTTTACTCCCGGTGGCATATCTCAATGCGTAGGTTCCTTGATGGATGAAAACACGCAGCAGCTTTGTTTCCTCCAACTCATGCAAGTCATGGACACGGGTCCCTGTGGCGCAGAGGATAGCGCGTTGGACTTCTAATCCAGAGGTCGCGGGTTCGATCCCCGCCAGGGATGCAGTTTTTGAGAACCTCACGTGTAGAGTGGAAAATGACAGTAGACAAGTGAAGTCATGCTCTTCTTCGGGTGATTGCACAGTGTAATAAACATACATGATCTTTGTTAATACAAGCGCGTTTTCAAGAAGAAATTACTCTGAAAGGATAGCAGGGAAAAACCCCACAAGAGGATTCTGACACGTAGGTAGGACATGGTTTTTTCAACTTGTTGGCAAAGCACTCGTTGAGCACGAGGAGCACCACTCTTTTGTTCCTGCAACTCTTTTACTCCCGGTGGCATATCTCAATGCGTAGGTTCCTTGATGGATGAAAACAGGCAGCAGCTTTGTTCCCTCCAACTCATGTAAGTCCTGGACATGGGTCCCTGTGGCGCAGAGGATAGCGCGTTGGACTTCTAATCCAGAGGTCGCGGGTTCGATCCCCGCCAGGGATGCAGTTTTTGAGAATCTCACGTGAGAGTGGAAAATGACAGTAGACAAGTGAAGTCATGCTCTTCTTCGGGTGGTTGCACAGTGTAATAAACATACATGATCTTTGTTAATACAAGCGCGTTTTCAAAAAGAAATTACTGTGAAAGGATAGCAGGGAAAAACCCCACAAGAGGATTCTGACACGTCGCATAGGTAGGACATGTTTTTTTAACTTCTTGCCAAAGCACTCGTTGAGCACGAGGAGCACCACTCTTTTGTTCCTGCAACTCTTTTACTCCCGGTGGCATATCTCAATGCGTAGGTTCCTTGATGGATGAAAACAGGCAGCAGCTTTGTTTCCTCCAACTCATGTAAGTCCTGCACATGGGTCCCTGTGGCGCAGAGGATAGCGCGTTGGACTTCTAATCCAGAGGTCGCGGGTTCGATCCCCGCCAGGGATGCAGTTTTTGAGAATCTCACGTGAGAGTGGAAAATGACAGTAGACAAGTGAGGTCATGCTCTTCTTCGGCTGGCTGCACAGTGTAATAAACATACTCGATCTTTGTTAATATACGCGCGTTTTCGAAAACAAATTGCTGTGAAAGGATAGCAGGGAAGAGCCCCACAAGAGGATTCCGACACATTGCCGTTGGTAGGACACGGTTTTTTAACTTGTTGGCAAAACTCTCGTTGAGCACGAGGAGCACCAGTCTTTTGTTCCTGCAACTCTTTTACTCCCGGTGGCATATCTCAATGCGTAGGTTCCTTGATGGATGAAAACACGCAGCAGCTTTGTTTCCTCCAACTCATGCAAGTCCTGGACACGGGTCCCTGTGGCGCAGAGGATAGCGCGTTGGACTTCTAATCCAGAGGTCGCGGGTTCGATCCCCGCCAGGGATGCAGTTTTTGAGAACCTCACGTGTAGAGTGGAAAATGACAGTAGACAAGTGAAGTCATGCTCTTCTTCGGGTGATTGCACAGTGTAATAAACATACATGATCTTTGTTAATACAAGCGCGTTTTCAAGAAGAAATTACTCTGAAAGGATAGCAGGGAAAAACCCCACAAGAGGATTCTGACACGTAGGTAGGACATGGTTTTTTCAACTTGTTGGCAAAGCACTCGTTGAGCACGAGGAGCACCACTCTTTTGTTCCTGCAACTCTTTTACTCCCGGTGGCATATCTCAATGCGTAGGTTCCTTGATGGATGAAAACAGGCAGCAGCTTTGTTCCCTCCAACTCATGTAAGTCCTGGACATGGGTCCCTGTGGCGCAGAGGATAGCGCGTTGGACTTCTAATCCAGAGGTCGCGGGTTCGATCCCCGCCAGGGATGCAGTTTTTGAGAATCTCACGTGAGAGTGGAAAATGACAGTAGACAAGTGAAGTCATGCTCTTCTTCGGGTGGTTGCACAGTGTAATAAACATACATGATGTTTGTTAATACAAGCGCGTTTTCAAAAAGAAATTACTGTGAAAGGATAGCAGGGAAAAACCCCACAAGAGGATTCTGACACGTCGCATAGGTAGGACATGGTTTTTTAACTTCTTGGCAAAGCACTCGTTGAGCACGAGGAGCACCACTCTTTTGTTCCTGCAACTCTTTTACTCCCGGTGGCATATCTCAATGCGTAGGTTCCTTGATGGATGAAAACACGCAGCAGCTTTGTTTCCTCCAACTCATGTAAGTCCTGCACATGGGTCCCTGTGGCGCAGAGGATAGCGCGTTGGAGTTCTAATCCAGAGGTCGCGGGTTCGACCCCCGCCAGGGATGCAGTTTTTGAGAATCTCACGTGAGAGTGGAAAATTACAGTAGACAAGTGAAGTCATGCTCTTCTTCGGGTGGTTGCACAGTGTAATAAACATACATGATCTTTGTCAATACAAGCGCGTTTTCAAAAAGAAATTACTGTGAAAGGATAGCAGGGAAAAACCCCACAAGAGGATTCTGACACGTCGCATAGGTAGGACATGGTTTTTTAACTTCTTGGCAAAGCACTCGTTGAGCACGAGGAGCACCACTCTTTTGTTCCTGCAACTCTTTTACTCCCGGTGGCATATCTCAATGCGTAGGTTCCTTGATGGATGAAAACAGGCAGCAGCTTTGTTCCCTCCAACTCATCCTGGACATGGGTCCCTGTGGCGCAGAGGATAGCGCGTTGGACTTCTAATCCACAGGTCGCGGGTTCGATTCCCGCCAGGGATGCAATTTTATGAGAATTTCAGGTGTAGAGTCAAAAATGACAGCAGACAAGTGAAGTCATGCTCTTCTTCGGGTGGTTGCACAGTGTAATAAACATACATGATCTTTGTTAATACACACGCGTTTTCGAAAAGAAATTACTGTGAAAGGATGGCAGGGAAAAACCACACAAGAGGATTCTGACACGTTGCCGTTGGTAGGACAAAGTTTTTTAACTTGTACTCAAAGCACTCGTTGTGCACGAGGAGCACCAGTCTTTTGTTCCTGCAACTCTTTTACTCCCGGTGGCATATCTCAATGCGCAGGTTCCTTGATGGATGAAAACAGGCAGCAGCTTTGTTCCCTCCAACTCATGTAAGTCCTGGACATGGGTCCCTGTGGCGCAGAGGATAGCGCGTTGGACTTCTAATCCAGAGGTCGCGGGTTCGATCCCCGCCAGGGATGCAGTTTTTGAGAATCTCACGTGCAGAGTGGGAAATGACAGTAGACTAGTGAAGTCATGCTCTTCTTCGGGTGGTTGCTCAGTGTAATAAACATACATGACTTTTGTTAATATATGGGCGTTTTCGAAAACATATTACTGTGAAAGGATAGTAGGGAAGAGCCCCACAAGAGGATTCTGATACGTCGCCGTTGGTAGGACACGGTTATTTAACTTGTAGGCAAAGCACTCGTTGAGCACGAGGAGCACCAGTCTTTTGTTCTTGCAACTCTTTTACACCCGGTAGGATATCTCAATGCGTCGGTTCCCTGATGGATGAAAACACGCAGCAGCTTTGCTTCCTCCAACTCATGTAGGTCCAAGACACGGGTCCCTGTGGCGCAGAGGATAGCGCGTTGGACTTCTAATTCAGAGGTCGTAGGTCGCAATTTTATGAGAATCTCAGGTGTAGAGTCGGAAATGACAGTAGACAAGTGAAGTCATGCTCTTCTTCGACTGGTTGCACAGTATAATAAACATACATGATATTTGTTAATACATGCGCGTTTTCCAAAACAAATTACTGGGAAAGGATAGTAGGGAAAAACCCCACAAGAGGATTCTGGCTTGTCGCCGTTGGTTATGGAGACGGGCTTTTAACCTTCAGGGAATGTATTCGTTGAGCACCAATATTTTGTTCTTGCAACTCTGTTATGCAGCTTGCATATCTCAATGCGTAGGTTCCCTACTTGATGAAAATAGACAGCAGCTTGGTTTCCTTCAACTCATGTGAGTCCTACACACGGGTCCCTGTGGCGCAGAGGATAGCGCGTTGGACTTCTAATCCAGAGGTCGCGCGTCGCAAAACCAAAGTAGACAAGTGAAGTCAAGTGGTGCTGTGTTTCCGCTGCATGCACAATTTTCTAAACATACAAGCTCTTTGTCAACAGACGTGCGTTTTGCAAGGAAAATTGCCGTGAAAGGCCAGTAGTGGAAAAGAGGACGAGAGTATTCTCAGACGTCGCCATTGGCTATGGACTGTGTGTTTTTAAGTTGTGGGCAACGCATTCGTTGAATGCTAGGAACACTAGCCTTATGGTCAAAAAAGTACAGAAACACCGACTTAACATAACAAGTCGGAGTTTCTCTACTTCTTTGACCTGTTATGTCGTCTCCCGGCTTTTGGAGTATTTTTGCTACTATTCTTATGTTTCTGCCACTGTATTACACCAGCTGGCATATCTCCATACGTAGGTCAGATAGTAAAGGTTGCTTATTCTACATCGCTTGAGTGCGACTTTGTGTATGCCGGGCAGACAGGTCGCTGCTTGAATGAATGGATTATGGAACACAATGGTCAACGTTAAAAAGATGCCTGGTCACTCATAACTTGTAAACCACCTGAAGGAGTTCGAAAGCTCGCGCATGTTTCGAGGACACCGTAGTGCATGCGTCAGAACCCCTCAGTCATCGAAGGTTGTTCCGCGAATCGCTGGAAGTAGCTAGCAGAGGGAATGCGATAAGGAGTGCACGGATTTGTACCCAAGCAGCACAATGTACCGAAAGTCGATTACAATGGGCGTGGACGGTATGTGTCTTATCAATGTTCTTTAGTTTCACGAGTCTGTACAAGGCCTTCCACCTACCCGTCCACCCCTATTGCTCTCGACTTTCAGTACATTGTGATGTTTGGGTAGGCACTAAGAGGTAGCGCTCTTCGTCGCATACACCGTTCTAAGCCAACAAAACCTTCAGAACCGTAATGTGTTATATTCCTATTGGAGCGAAACCTGATAAATAAAAAGGTGTCCGACCCCTTTCTAGACTTATCGGGAGACAGACAGCGATAACATCCGCGATGACGATTGGCATACTGCGTGTTGTCCGGTCAAGAGCGCCCCCTGTTAGTAGGTAAAAATCCGCTTTGTAGTGATAATCAATGTTCCTTATTTCCCCTTGCTCCTCTCTGCCGGTTTATGGCAATAGTCATGTTTCGCTTATCCTGAGTTGAGATTTCGAATTTGTTTGAATTGATATTGGAATTCGTTATCCGTATCCGGACAGCAAGTACGGGGAACAATCTTTCAGGGCCCGGGACATTCAGATGCGCTTATCTGGAAAAGTGTCAACGTCCTCCGTCCCTGTCATGCGCTGTGTTTGCATTCCCAAGCAGCACAGTGCACTGAAAGTCGAGTGCAGTAGGGGTGGACGGTATGTGTCTTATCAATGTTCTTTAGCTTCACGAGTCTGTTCAAGGCCTTCCACCTACCCGTCCACCCCTATTGCACTCGACTTTCAGTACATCGTGCTGCTTGGGTTGTTTCAGGAAAAGCTCACATCTTACCGGGGTATTCTGCACAGTTTGACGCCCCTCTCTTTGGCGCCTTTTGATGTGTGCGGGCACGCAGTTAAAATGGAAGACGATAAGTGGAAGAGGTGCCCTGCATCCACCGCGTGCAAGAAGACCACATGTGAAGATGAATGTTCAGGCCGTCCGAAATCATCGCCTGTCTTTCGGCATGTGCCAAAGAGATTTGTAAGAAGACAAACGCATGTACAGAGAACCAACTTTCTGAGACACTTCCCTTCGCTGAACAGATAGTGTCACGCAGCAGGTGTTGTGGCTACGACCATGACTCTGTCGTAACGCGTGCCTACTAATTTCAAGCGGTCCACTTCCGAATTTTGGAAGTAACGATCTTTTCCTTGTTTCCTTCTCTGGAGCTAGAGGCTAGCTAAAGAGGTGTCCCAGATTTTTCGGGTTTCCCCCGCAAGTTTTGCGTCGTCCGGTTATCCGGAAATTCGTTGTCCGGGACGAGAAAGGACTACTCACCAAGCTGTCCGGATAATGCAGACATAAGGTATGTTAGACCATTAGGCCATATATTAGACATATAATACACTGACATACATAGACATTAGACACATTAGACCATATATAATTCCATAAAGAATATCTTTGCTGCGGTGTAGGACCTGCGTGTATGTGTAGGGTACATGACGTCATCATACGCGTGAGTGCTCGTCTCCTAACAACGGTACAGCTGTACTTCGAGCCGGTGTTCGGCCATTTCATCGAACACCGTTTCATCGACGTCATTTGATCGAATGCCGCTTCACTCAACACTTCAGCACGTCGCTTCTACAATACATGCAGCAACGTTTCTTGGCCCTGAGCACTGTTGTACGTAGCGGCGTTACTAGTAGCGGCGTTACCGTATCCGCTACTTTTTTCGGTAGCGGAGTAGAGATCGCGCTACATTTTTAAACTGGTAGCGAAAGAAGTATTCCGTTACAAATTTCCGGTAGCCCAATCTTTGAATCTCGCTACCGCAACGGCTACTTTCCGAGCTGAGGTTCGCGACAACTCGACTTCAACCTATCATCAAGCCTCCACTCTGCCTGTCTTCGAACAAGCTGCACAATATCACAACTCAATTTTTGAACACGGGGCAAATAGCCGAAAGGAGGGCACAGAGGCCATTATCTTACAAAGAGGCTGTGTCCTCCACTTGTTCCCTATTTGGGATTAACCCTCTTGAA
This sequence comes from Ornithodoros turicata, assembly GCF_037126465.1. Classification (NCBI taxonomy): domain Eukaryota; kingdom Metazoa; phylum Arthropoda; class Arachnida; order Ixodida; family Argasidae; genus Ornithodoros; species Ornithodoros turicata. The sequence goes on from NC_088201.1 coordinate 233,063,999, forward strand.
GATCCGGGGTATGGTCCGATCCGAGTTGCCTGCAAACTGACGTCACTCCTACTGCATTCTGGAGCCGTCCCCGCTAGCTATGAGTCATGACGTTCCACATGACATTGTACATGGTACGCTTAGGTGCTTGAGAGTTGCCATTCCCTGTCCGCTGCAATGGAGGGACCATGGCCTGCTACAGCAAGTATGGTGAGCTACATACATACAGCATACAGCAAGCATCTTTGAGTATAGGGAGGAGAAAGAAAACGGTATAGCGTGGTGTTCTGATGTTTACTATGCGCCTTGGTGGGAAAGCTTTATCTGCGCGTCAAGGAAGTCATCGTCCCATTTGAAAAAAGCACACCATAGTATGTTTACTAACTTCTCGCTCCGGGCAACCTGAGTTCTTTTTGTGACAAAGCTGTTGAGCCTTTCATCGGTAGACTTGTTATGTGCTTTATTTACTTTAGAGGAAGGGAAAAAATATATGCAGGCTCTCGACCAAAGCGGCTTTAGTAAATCTGTAAAAGCGGTTTTCCAAATGTGGCCTTCAGGCTACCTACGTGTAACCTCTATTGGACGTCGATTTATTATTTTGGTATATTATCTTATTTTATTATTCATTATTTTGAGATATAATTTAATTTTGTTATTTAGTATTTTTACACGTTTGAAGTACGCCATCAACGACGCAGTTTCTTTCCTAAAAAGTAGCGCATTAAGTATCGTGTTACTTGTTATGGGTAACGGTAGCGGTATTCTGCTACTTTTAGGTACGTGTAACGATATTGGGAATTTCGTTACTTTATGCTCAGGTAGCGCGTATCGGTATTACGCTACGTTTTTCGGGTAGCGCGTACAACACTGGTACTTAGTAAGGAGAAAATGTTCGTGTTTCCGCACGACAACTTTTATATTGGACAGCCTATTACCTATTCAGTTGAACAGCGTCATAACAGTGTTCCTGACCACTGCTACGATATAGAACAGGCTAGTCGATAGAATAAGATACTGTCCGACTGTTTCCATATGAATGTCTATTTTACCCGTCAGTGAAATCGCTGGGTGACCAAAACAAAAAATAACGATACGTGTCGATAACATAACGAAATTTTGCCCAGAATGATGGATGGTAATTAGTTCTGATCAAACTGTCTATTGCTATCGACTACAAGAGATATACGGGTGTCTTGAAAATGAGACTGAAGTGTATGATGTAAGCTATTGAAGAATCGTGATTACTTAAATACACTTATACTTACATCTCTTTATTAGAAGCAATCTAAAACCGGATAGGCATATTAAACAAGTGTTTTCTAAAGCAAGTCGACGGCTTTCGACGTGAAAAAGTAAACTTCGCTTCGGACCAACGAAAGAAATTAACAATATACAAACTTACTTTCTATATCTAAATGTTTTTGTGCCATCAAATGTGCCACGCAGTTCATCGCTATGTACTCCCTCATCCTCTTTCTTTCCGCCCTCACTCATGTTGGTGCTATATATCGTTTCGTAACACGTGCGCAATGTACCTGAAGAAGGACAGCCTCTGCCTGAAAGCTCGTATAAACCCCTAAATTTGGATGCATCCTTAGTCTTCCATTCTCATGCATACCTCTCTGGCTTCGACATTCTTCATTGTTTTCTTGGTCAACATACAAATCATTAGATTCCATTAGAATACACACACATATATATATATATATATATATATGCTACAAAATTTAGGTTCGAACGACCAGGATGTTGAATATAGATAGGGGAGAAAAGACACCAGAGACTGAAGCAGGGAGTAGGGGAAATTTATTTATTAAGCTGGCATTTAAACTAAGGGTCTGGGGAAGTCTACGTTTCGGCGGAAGCTCCGCCTTCTTCGGGACTGACACGAAAATCTATGTACAAGGTCTTTTAAAAGGTTACAAAAGTGTCGTCACAGTTGGTACAATTCCACTGCGAGGCAGTCGTCAGTGAGTCATGTTCTGGAAGATTCCGGAAGGTTCCTGGGTCATCGGCCGGGGAGATTACGTGTCAGAGCCTTGGGTCGCACTCGTTGGCACTGTCCCAGTGGCACTGTCTTCGTCAGGACTAAAGCCAGGACTAAAAACCTTTAGTCCTGACGAAGACAGTGCCACTGTCGAAACGTCGACAACCCTTTTAGCATTCCAAGTATATTAAATGTAAATAAATTATCCCTTTTTTCTTACTTCCCGTACCTTCGTAGTCTGTGTTTCAATTTTCATTTCAGCTACATATATTCGCGGTCGTCCGAACCCCATTCACCAAGTATATATATATATATATATATATATATATATACCGGGTGTTTCAGTTAAATCCCCGGGCTAAATAATTCGCGAGCAGGTGCACCAATCGACGAATTTTCTTTTTTGCAAGTATCTGTCCGATACCACTTACAAGATGCGCACAGCGTGAATGAGCGGGAGGCGCTCATTATTTAAATAAAAATTCAAATGAGTTTCGTGAAAAAAGCTAACTTCTAAAGCAGGGCGCCGTCGGATTTAAAAGGGTACTACCCCTTTTGGGACCTTCAGTGGACACCTTTTAGAGAAAAATCTGCCACCGAAGCGGGTCATTTCTTGCAGTACTTAATTGGTTTCGGTTTACGTATTTTTGTCGCGGCTGGTCGCGGTGAAGCGCAAAAGGACGCTCTTTCACTTCCATGTCCACCAATGAATTACGTCCTTACACCAATGAATTACATCGTTTTGCGATTCGCCGCGACCAGCCGCGACAAAAATACGTAAACCGAAACCAATTAAGTATTGAAACAACAACCCTTATGAAAATGGGTGTTTAGTTTCTGTTTACTTTCTACAGACCAAGGTCAACATGGAAAACAAACATTCTTCAGAGTTTGTGTTGCTTTCATGTTTACATCATATGTTTACTTCTTGTTGACTTATGGCCCTCAACTTTCTGTAGACATTTGGCTACAGAATAGCTGTGGAATTTTTTGTTCTCTTTCTGTGTACTGTCAACATAATTCTGGTAACACCATCCCGCGTATGATGTGAAGACTTTTTGTAGACTTCCTGTGACTCCACTCTCTTAGAAATGAACTTCACCGCATAGCACACTCCTGGCCAATCATCATCTCGAATATCGTTATCTGCCTGAAAACTGGAGGTGTACGCCATTTTTGTGACAATTATGAACAGCGTAAGTATCACAAAAAGCCGTGCGCCTACCGTTTTGATCAAATCAGGTCACATAGCGATATCAGTCGAGTTGATGGTCGGCTAGGAGCATGCTATGCGGTGAAGTTCATTTTTAAGAGTGCATATGTTCACTTACTCGCAACACGCATAAAATACACGAAATGAAGTACTGCAAAATTATATATGTATCTACTTTATTCCGAAAATGCATACCTTGAAAGTGGTATCCAGTGTCAACACAATCATACAAAACATCCCGCGCACACAGTAGTTACGCATTTCACACGTACACATCCTTCGTGCCACATAGTGTCGCGTCGCACAATTGACAGTCAATGATCTGCTGTTCTTCTGGCGACCCACGGTGAAACAGCTAGAATTTCGGCGCCAGCGACGTCTCTGAAGCGCTGGAGAGATATGTGTCTGAAATAGGGCGTGCAATCGCAAATTAGTAACGTTCAAACACAAGTGAGTAAAACTGAGTAATACGGTCATAGCAACAACAAAGTTGGTTCACCCAGCTTAGTGTTCAACAAAGTAGAGCCTGCAAGAAGGAAAATGAAATTAGGAGAATCAACACCAGCCACGAAGTGTACACTTACCTGACGGGACGCAACACTGCAGCCGCTGCTCCGAACAAACAACAAAAACCTACAGCACAACAGTCATGGTGTGAATACATGCGAAGCTTAATCACACACTCCGATCACACAGCTTACCCATTACCCGACGCAAAATCATATCCTCCTTCCTTCTTTCATGGCCTGCAACAACGAGAATGAAATTAGCAGAAGCAACACCGGCCACGAACTGATACTTGTACACTTACCTGACGGGACGCAACACTGCAGCCGCTGCTCCAAACAAACAACAAAAGCCAACAGTCATGGTGTGAATACAAGTGAAGCTTAATCACACACTTCGATCACACAGCTTACCCCATACGACGCAAAATCACGGCCTCCTTTGTTCACAAATGGACGAGCGAGCGCGAAGACCGTTCAAACGTCTTGCAACGGTTCCAACGACATTCCGATGATGCTAATGGCGATGACTCCTTCGTGACCAGGCGAGGGGCGAGGGTGAAGCACGGCGGCGCAGAGTCAAAATGTGGAGCAAACTTGTCGCATGCGCATGATCCTCATGTGGTCGTATAAGTTGGAAATATATTGCATAATAAACTGAAATATAAATAATACGAGGAAGCGCCTTCCCAAAGCCAACGAAAATGTATTTAGAGCTTTAGTGTGCAGCTAAAATGTGGCAAAGTGTCATTTAAGCTACATTTGATCATAAGTTCAGATTCAAATACCGCTTTGTTTAGTGGAAAGACGGTAACACTGATCTGTCTACCTCCCGGGACGTTTTTTTTTTTTTTTTTTGAACTCACCCTGAAATTGCTAATATTACCCATACAGCCTGTCTCCCAATGAATAGATTCACAAATATGCCTCTATACATATATACCACCACCCCCCACCCCGTTAGGAAATGCTCGGTACCCCCAGAGGTCGACCTCTGGGACATTACTGGCCGATAATGCAGTAATTAATAATACAAAATACATCTATAAAATAAAACGGTCGAAATAAATACTCGTTACACAGGTGCACAGAAAGTCCACAAAGCGTCAACAACGACACCTATGTACATTGTCCACACAAGGTACACATAAGGTATTTCAAAAGACTGTCAACATGATGTCAACAGCAATTCCTGTTGACTTGATCAACAAGAAGTCGAAGTCAACACACTGTCAAGACAGGAAACAAGAAGTCCACAAGAAGTCTGCAGAAAGACAAAATGCATTTTCATAAGGGAACAGCGAATAGCACTCACACAAAGTATCAAATGCACACAATGTAAACGAAATACGCAGTAATGTGACAGACATATGACAAAGGTCGTGGCATTAGAGTAGGTCGCACAGTCCTCTTTTAAACTCAACACGGTGGTTATTCTAACAAGACATGAGGGTAAGGTGTTCCATTCGGAAATCCCTACTGGCATGAATGACTTCGAAAAACTCAATGTACCAGCTGTACACTCTTTGAAATGAACTTCACCACATAGCACGCTCCTAGCCAACCATCATCCCGAATGACAACGTTCTCGCCCCTGGTTTGTTGAAAACGGGAGGCCGAGTCTATTTTGTGCCGTATACATAATGGACACAAAATAGGCTCCGCCTCCCGTTTTCAGCAAACCAGGGGCGAGAGCGTCGTCGTTAGGGATTATGGTTGGCTAGGAGCGTTCTATGTGGTGAAGTTCATTTTTAACAGCGTAGGGCACACTCTTAAGAGTGAACTTCACCCGATACCGCGCCCCTAGCCAACAATCATTTCAAATATATCGTTATCTGCCCTGATTTGTCGAAAACCCCAGGCGTACCCCTATTTTGTGACACTTATAAGTCATAAGTGTCAGAAAATAGGCGTATCCCTCGCGTTTTCGACAAATCCGGGCAGTAAAGCTATCATTCGAGATGATTGTTGGCTAGGAGCGTGCTATGCGGTGAAGTTCATTTCTAAGAGTGCAGATAATGTGACGAAGATGTTGAATGCGAGTTAGTCGACGATGAGGAAGATGAGGAAGAGGAAACTAAGCTAGCCTGCCCACTGTGTCATCTCCAAACGGCGATTTTATCTTGTTGGCTGCGACACCTTTTGAATTGATGAATCCGATACGTACGTACCTTCACAGCACATAGCACGCTGCTAGCCAACCGTCATCCCCAATGACATCATCCTCGCTCCAGATTGGTTGGTAACGGGAGGTGGAGCCTGTTTTGTGTTCATCATGTACGGCATTATGACTACAACATAGGTGCCGCCTCCCGTTTTCAACAAATCAGGGACGAGTACGTTGTCATTCGGGATGATGGTTGGCTAGCAGCGTGATATGTGATGAAGTTCATTTTAATAGTGTAGAGGAGAACGTTATGCGTACCTCCGCGTTGGCGCCTGATTGAGTGCTACAATTCTTCATATGACGTAATAATGGATAGAGGTACCTGGATGGCGGTCAGCTCGCCCGTATCCGAAAAAGGTGCAATTTTGTATTAACGCTGCACACGTTACGAAGGAGAAGTATTGAACAATAAATTGTAAATATAATTATGAAGCGTAGAGGAACAATATTACGCCTATTACACCCGTAACTCAATACCTGCAGATAGGAGTTCTTACCTCCTTTAAGGCTGTAACGCAAGTAAATCTAGAGCAATTATAAGTTATGAACCTTACGGCCCTTCTCTGAAATGCTTCAAGATCCATACAGCGGCAGCGTATTGAAGTTTACTGCGAAGAAACGGTTCGTAAGCTATTCGTTTAACTGTGGTTGTACACCTCTTCAAATCACGCTTGAGAAAACCTAGAACTTCACTGGCGGCAAAGACTGTGTTATGAATATGAGTTTTTGCAATTCAAATCATATGAAAGGTAAACCCCGAGTTTACTGCCTTTAAAGGGACTATCGCATCCGTCCAGGTCGATTCCGAAACTGCAGTGCTGTTTTACTCCGCGTTCATCACTGATAATAACGCCGAAAACCCGACGCGAATTGGCAGCGTTGTTCCTGTGTAGTTCGCTATAAAACTTCGCAAGAGCAGACAACGCATTCCGGGATTCCCTCTCTGGAAACGTCACACGGACGAGGCCAATCACTGCGCGCCCTTTGACATGGAGAATACCAATCACGGAGCGGCCGGAGGGACCTTGGTAGCCTTGGCAACCAACCGACAGGCAGGCGGGCGGGCGAGCGAGGCGGAATGCTAGGGGACGGCGTCTTCTCTGTTACCGGCTCGCGGAATGTTGTTTCTGGTTAGTGTCGAACGTGTTCGTACAGTCAGGAGCGTAACGCCGTGTTTCACGTAACATGGTTACGTCTGCACTCACGCTGGTAAGCGAAAGTAAGCGTATTTACCGTGGACTTTTCACTTAGTATAGCGCGATGCGAACGCCAAGCAGACGATCTCGGAGACAATCGCCTGCGCTGCGCTCCCATTCGTTCGCCTGGCTTACGTCATTATCGTGTTGGCCGCAGATGGAATGCGAACCTTTAAAACTCGTTTACTTAATATGTAAGCTGTTTTCGGAAGAGAAATTTGGCAAAGTTGAGTCTGAAACGGTGACGAACATTGTCCTATCGGTATCATACACACGTTGCCGGATGCGATAGTCCCTTTAAATATTTAAAAATGAATGGCTCAGTTGCGAAGTTTTTCTTTCGCTTGGAGGGTGAGGGCCCCATGGATGGTTTCCGAAAATTTTAGGTTCACTACTGCTTAGAAAGCGTCGCCAGAGTCATGCACGAAAGAGAAAAAAAGCAGCCGATACCTCGCTATCGTACATTGAAGTCGTTGCCTGTAGCTGCGTGTGCATGTACACATAGGTCGACTGAACGTGTAAGTCGACTTCTCTGGAGTCGAGTTATACTCGTTTACATGTGGGAGGCTGGGGCGACTGGATGAATCCCACAGGCCACTTACGAGCGACTTATCCGATAGCAGCGCCCTCTTCAAGTCCGACAACAAACATTCGACCCTTTGGAGTCAAGCTATGATGCAATATTCATTTCCAGGATGATAGACAGCATGAAATTCGTGCTCTCTTTATTCCAAATGCACTTCTGCTGATTGCGGGAGCTACCGTTTCCGCCATCTTGCTTATTTCGAGAGGGGAAATCACTGGCGCGGAGGAAGTGACGTAGCGGATATAGGACTCGCAAAGTCGTCTTCGCCGGTTTACATGGCAGATGGCAGTCGACAGCTGTCGCCTAAACTTTCAAACGTTGTCGATTCAGCGGCGTTCAAGCGAAAGCTGATTTGAGTCGTCTTGCAACCGTTTACATGCAAAGCGTATGTCGCGTATGTTGCGTTTACATAAAGCGTATGTCGCCTTCTGTGGCTAAGTCTCCTTCTGCCGCCTTCATGTAAATGCAACTTGTGAGATAGGAAAGCAGTTTCCTGTGAACGACCCGAGTGCTTCATAAAGATTGCTAAAGTGATTGGATGGATTCGCCACGATACGCCTGCAAAAAATCTGACTATAGAAATTATATTTATTTCATTTCATGAATGTTATGATATGCGTATATCCTTATATTGCACACATGTATCGGAGCGTAGAATATAGAGCCATTGATATGCCATGCCCGCCATGCCCGTCATGTAGTACTTTTTACTAATCACCCCCAGTTTCAGGCGGCCATCACCAATTTGTCATCTCTTCCCTGACTCTTCTTTACGTTCTGTTTTTTTTTTCGCACTGTTGTTCACAGGATCCATATGTGTACATCCTTGCTGGTTTGTTGCATTATGTCATGATGACTTCAGTGTTGTAGATCCTTTTTTTTTTTTGTATATCTGACGTTTCTTTTGTTGTTTGCCGATCATGTTAATAATTTTTTTTAGTCTTTACAGTGTTATTCTAGCCCAATTCCTCCGCTATGTTGTACCCGTTTGGGCCTTTAACGTATTCTAAATAAATAAATAAATAAATATGTTCTGATACATTTCAGGCAGCTCACTGCAATAAAAATATTACTGCGGTAAATTTACGCATCCTAAATTTAGCCATTTGCAGCACGATAGCGTGTGCATGTCATGGCGGGCCTGTTGCTGTAGTTGAGTGATCTGTTATTGTTCGGCTTCAGCGCTTCGACCGTGAGCAATGTCCGCACCCCTCGAAAAACACTTGAGTACATTGGGTGTAGGCCGAAATAAATAATTAAAAATAAAACATTAAGAAACGAACGCTTAAAAATATACACCAGAGAACACGCATTCTGAAATAAATCGCTGAATCGTCCACGCCCTCAAAATAAACCGGTTAGACTGAGGGAGGGAATGTGCCGAATGTTAATGTAAGGCAACACAACGTTGTTTTCAATGCAACGCACAGGTCGCACGTTTTTGATCAACATTTCTACCGTTATTAATGATCCGCCTTCTAATAGGAGCTGCAAAAATATAAAATACCCAGCTTAAAAGTGCAGAAGACGAGGCGCGTATGGTTAATAAGGGCCCGATCTTGGAATCCACGGTCTCGAAAGAAAAAGAAAAGAAAAAGTAAGTAATCGATTGCTTCGCAAGATGACATGCGTGAATACAATATAACTGCTCAGCTTCACGGGTTTGCGATGTCTGTGGTCGTTCAGGCGAATGAACTAACCAACAGGTTTGTTTGCATAACAAAGGTAAATAATATGTATACCAATTTGTTAATGTTACATATCAACGCTTCCTAAAAACCACCCCTGAATTAGAGGACTTCAGTCGTACCAACTGCCTCCGTGGTAACGATAAATTTAAGATTCCGTTCTTTCGCACAAATTGCGTGAATCAATCACTTCGTGATAATTTACCACAGTCACTCAATCAAGAACTCAACAATAGTACTATTCTAAATATACGTACTAAAAAAGATATACGAACTTTCATTGTTAAGAAATAGAAATGTTATTTTTCACCATCCCCAGTTATTCTACATATAGTATATATTTCCCATGCACGCTTGATAATAAATAGTGATTGTTATTTTTTAGCTTGTGTATGTATAATACAAGACACGATGTATGCTGCTGAAAGCTTGGAAGGTTTCTATGCTGCTGAGACGAAGAGCAATGTCAAGTTACTTCCGCTAACTTTTAGCATTGCTGTCCCACCACGTAATGTGGTAAACCAATAAATTGGATCGAACTGAATTGAACATGCTGTCCCGACGTGTCTGCCCTCCTAAGCCTAACGGCCGCAATTTGACTCATGCGCTTAGAAGACCTCACAGACATCGAAAACTCGTGAAGCTGAGAAGTTAATTCGTGATATCGATATTTTTTTTTTTTAACACGGCATATCATCTTGCGAAGCAATCGGAGCGTTTTCCCTGTTTCGAGACCGTGAATTTCGAGATAGGGAATATCGCAATCGGGAATGTCGAGGCCCTTTCAGCGACAAGCCGCACTATTTTTCGATGCGGACGTAGGGATCTTCGGCCATCCACCAGTCAGAGAGGATTTATTTTGATAGCTTGATTTTGGAGGGTTGGAGGTGTATCTTTACGAATTGATTTTGCCACCGTGAATATTGATGGAGTTTATAATTGAAAATTTATTTTTGAAAAGTGGATTTTTACATGATTTATTTTTCAATGTTTTATTCATCAATGATTTATTTCGGCGTCATCCCAGTCGAATCAGGTCCACCCGCGACGATGTTGATAGTTGTAAATGCCCTTCGTGCTTCCAATTTAAGGTTCTCTGTGCATATTTCACATATTGTTAACAATGCTGTTCACACCTTAGGTATGATAACACACCTTACAAGGACGTTCACTTCTGTCAACGCTCTTCTATGCTGATACAATGCTCCTGCGCTACGGAAACACGAGTTTATGTCCATTGCCTGCGTTGCCTGGAATGTTTGTAATGCTACAAATGATTCATTACCGTAATTTCACGCTTATAAGCCGCACCGCAGATAAGCCGCAGGACGCGTTTTTAGGAAAGCTTTGCACTCGCAGATAAGCCGCGGGCAATACGAGACGACTGATTTGTGCGACAAAGGCGACCATAGAGAAGGCCATAAACCCTGTGGTCCATACTCCGGGGTCAGCTCTAGAGTTCTACCAAGATCGGATGTTGCCCTTGTTGGGCGTTTCTCCTGGATTGATAGGTCAGTGGCCTTCCAGAAGACGTGAATCACTGTCACCATTTTCGTTAAAGCTGCTTTGGGGAATGCACCAGGAAGATCAATCTACTCGAATATGGACCCGTCCCTGTTACGTAGTGTTCGTGCATCAGCAGGGCAGTGCTGTTCCAGAGACACTGCCGGCACTTTCATTAAAACCGGCGTATGGGGAAAATACCAGGAAAAAAATAGGCAGCAGATAAGCCGCATAGCGCCCGTGAGAAAAACAAAAATCGCGCATAAGCCGCGGCTAGTACGCGTGAAATTACGGTACCTAAAAGTGTGCAACTTCATTTCGTACGGGTGTCGTATACGTACAAATATGAATACGTACATTCTTAGAAAAATTTCATCTGTTACTTTGTCCCAACGGCGCTTCACATGGGTCTTTACCTTCCTGTACAAGCTGGACATGGGTCACCGGGACATCGGCTCCCCTGAGCCCTATTAGCCAATGCCCAACGTTTTACGCCCAGAATAACAGTCACACTCAAAGTCTTCTGCATCGAGGCCTTGAGCTTGTCGATAACTTTTGCGTCGCGCATGATGTTCATAACTGTCACTTAACATTGCTGGACGCTACCGTCTGTTTTGTGGTGTAGGTCTTTGTGATGTCAGGCTGTTTTTGCGCACGATTACCCAGACAAGTTTGTTGTTCACAGGTATACCTGAAAAAAACAACAACAAAAAAGAAACACTAAAATACTTTGACAATTCGTTACCGGCACAACGAAAATTGAATTGAAAACTGTTGTTTGATAGTTTTATTCACAGCGACCTGCCAGCCAATGTGGCCGCATAAATACTAGCACAGTCGTTCGTACCGGGCCGGCTTCACTGTGAACGGCGCCGTCTTTTGCCTTACAGTGTCAGAGAAAGGCCCAGGGCAACTAACCAGAGAGCATGGACAGGTTTCGAACTCTGTTAACCTCGTGGTACCCTCATGCTCAGTATCAGCTCCCGTGGCGTGGGGCCCAAAAATGATTGCGCATCGCTGTGGCACGTCGTCCCGCATCGGAATATTAAATGCAGACTGCAGAATGCTCTGTGACTTCGGCTTAGGTTGATGTACCCCGTGGTGTCAAAGAGGATGATATCCAGAGGATATTCGGTGTTGTTGGGTACGTCAATCCAGGAATTATTTCAGTTATCAACATTCAACAGTATGCGCTGTAGCATATGTAGATGTGATATGAGAGAAACGCCTAGCGCCTGATGAACGTTTAGGGTATAAAATGGCTAGAACCTCAAACGTTGACGTGCGATATCATTTAGTTGTTCACAAATCACACTTACAGGGTATAGACGCGTGCTCCGAGCCTCAAATAATTCTATATGGAATAGCTTAATGATGTTGTCATTATCACCATCTCAATGCATCCTTCATTATTATTATTATTAGTCAGCAGTCAGCGCAGTCATTAGGCAGTCAGCGGCTTGTTTGACTGTTGCTCATATCTGCGTTTCATGTTTGAATAGGTTACAACCTTCAACGGTTATCTGCTTTGGAGCGGGACCGGCTTGCAACCTTTCTTCCTGACATCGTTTCTACCGCCTCTGCCCAGATTCTTCAGACATCAAGATTGTGGTGGCAGCACTGTGCGCCTATAGAACCTACAAAAGGATGCTACACCCCTCAGATCACTGCAGTCAGCGGCTTGTTTGACTGTTGCTCATATCTGCGTTTCATGTTTGAATAGGTTACAACCTTCAACAGTTATCTGCTTTGGAGCGGGACCGGCTTGCAACCTTTCTTCCTGACATCGTTTCTACCGCCTCTGCCCAGATTCTTCAGACATCAAGATTGTGGTGGCAGCACTGTGCGCCTACAGAACCTACAAAAGGATGCTACACCCCTCAGATCACTGCAGTCAGCGGCTTGTTTGACTGTTGCTCATATTTGCGTTTCATGTTTGAATAGGTAAGCACGTACAACCAGTAGTCATCAATTTATAGTGGTTATTGGCGCCGCTGACTGCATCATGAGTGACTGTATCAGTTGCAATAAGGCTTTGCCTGTTGATGGTCATATGTTGTGCTGTGCAAACTGTAAATATGGGTACCATTTAAATTCGCAATGTTCTGGTGTGAATGACAAGACTTTTCGGTCAATGAGTTCTCTAAAGCGGCAGGAATGGGTCTGTCGTACGTGTCGGGTAAATGAGACTCGTTCAGGGGATGCAAGCCAAGGCGCCCAACTAGCAGCGGCTGCTAGTCAGAGTATGAATGATTTTAGAGGTAGCATTGATAAGATTATGACTGAATTGTTGCCAGTCAAAGCAAGTGTAAGTCAAATTCCTCAACTGAGTGAGAAAGTTGAGGACCTCGTATCACTAAAGCCTGTAACTGAAACACTCCTACCTATCAGGGACACCATCAATGAGCTTAAAAGCTCAGTTGCCTTCCTCTCTGCAGTTTACGATGAAGTTCATGAGACAGTAACCAAACACAAGAGTGAAATAACTGACATCTCAAAGAAGGTAAACCATCTGGAAGATAAGGTGAAAGATCAATCTGAAGTAATTCAGAAACTGCAGATTTCTCTAAATGAAAGTGAACAGTACAGTAGAAATTTGAATCTTTAAATTCATGGTGTTCCTGTTGAGGCGAATGAAAACATAGATGATATAGTCAAAGACATTGCTAAGAAACTTGGTATGTTTGAATTTAAACCAGAACATGTGCAGGCTGCCCACCGCCTTCCAGCGAAAAGCGACAAAATACCGCCTATACTAATCAGATTTATCTCTTCGGCGATAAGAAACATGTGGCTGCAGAAACGGAAGCTTGTCCGTTTACTGTTCGAAAAAGGTCATCTGCCGTTTCCGTTATTTGTCAATGATAATCTAACACGCTTCTACAGAGAACTGTTGTGGATGGCTTTACAACGCGCTAAAGAGCGTGCATACAAGTTTGTATGGGTAAAAAATGGAAAGATTTTCGTGAAGAAGGATGAAAAGGGTTCCATTTTGCGCATTACCTCTCAGAGTGATCTTGTTAAAATTGTCTGAATGATATGGATTTATGTACTACATGGTCTAACTTCAATGAATTGCAACAGAAGGTGAACGTTTTCAAGACTTCTGCAACTTCTATTGGTGTTTTGCACATTAATATCAGAAGTATGCGTAGGCATTGGGCGTTATTGCAAGTTACAATTAGCAAAGTGAAAAACTGGGTCGATATTTTCGTTATAACGGAAATAAACGTTTCCGCTGCTGAAATAGATCTCTATCAGGTTCCTTGTTACTCATGTTTTTCGTTCACACGGGAGAACAGTCGTGGGGGCGGTATAGCTGTTTTTGTTAGAAATGGTATTCTTGCTAGCATACAGTCAACCATGTGTAAAGAAATGGAGTGTGTGGCCTTAAAGATAACTACGGACAATGCTTCATTTGGTTTGTTAGCCATATACCGGCCTCCTAAGAGTAATATAACTGTATTTTTCAGTGAGTTAAGACAGCTTCTTTCTAGTTTTTCTTCCACTGACATATGTATGACTGGTGATATTAATATTGATGTTATGAAACCGGAGAAATCTATTGTATGTGATTATTTGAATATTCTTGCGGATTTTGGTATTTCATCATTGATACAAGTACCGACTAGGGTTGAGTTTCTGGGTGATCATCTTGTTTCTGCTTGTTTAGACCATTTTAATATGAGATGTCGTGACACTTCCGTTTGGGGAGGTGTTGTTGAGGAAAAACTTTCTGATCATTTTTTCACCTTTGCATTTATGTGTTGTCAGGATTTGTTCAAACCCCCTGCTACTATGCATCAGTTTTTACTACTTATGTTATTGATAATGATGTATTCGACAGACATCTAGCATCGCTTGATTGGAATCATGATTTCAAAGATTGTACGCACTTGCAAATGTACGATATTTTAGTTGGCAAGTTTACAAAATGTTATGATATATCGAAAAGGCGAGTAAGATTCCACAAGCGGAAGGTTGAAAATGCGTGGCTTGATAATAATATTCTTGCTCTAATTAAGCAAAAGGAAATTTTGTGGCATAGGTGCCGTAGGTTTCCCTCAGATCAAGACTTAAAAAATAAATTCAAGGCCATGCGTAATAGGATAACCGCTCTCATTCGATCAGCGAGGAGCGCTTACTTCAACAATAAATTCAGTAGTGCGAAGAACAATTCGAAAGAGACGTGGAGTTTAGTAAACCAGTTGCGGGGTGTGCACGCGGAACGTAATCTAGATGAATTTTTGCTGAATAGCTTTGGTAGTGTGGACAACCTTGCTGACAAGTTTAGCGATCATCTTAGTAGTGTCCCAAGGCAGCAGGGTTATTCTACTTCCTTTGGCTATGAGTTGCCAGTATTTTCCAATAGGGATTCGTGTGGGTTTCCCGAGTCGAATATGGGTGATCTGTTGTTTATTGTAAACAGCCTCTCTAATACAAGAAGCCCTGGTTGCGATGACATTCGCTCGATTGACATCAAAAGAAATATTCATGTTATTAAACATATTCTGCTTTCTATTTTAAATGGTATTTTTTCTACGGGTCACATACCTGTTTTACTAAAGCGAGCCGTGATTAGGCCTGTCTTTAAGAAAGGCAAGCGTGAAGATGTTAAGAATTATCGTCCAATATCTATTGTCCCGGTTCTTGCATTAATAATGGAAAAAATTTGTATTCTCGACAATGAATAACTTTGCTGCCCGTTTTAAGCTTTTTTCCGACAACCAGTTCGGTTTCATTGAAGGTCGTGGTACAAGAATGCTCTTGGAGAACCTTAGCGATCTACTTTATGGTGCTTTAGAAAAGAGGCAGTTCGCTGTTGGATTATCGTTGGATCTCTCTAGGGCCTTTGACACCATATCCCATGATATTCTTTTGCGTCTTCTCTATGCTTACGGGTTCAGAGGTCGTATATACTCTTGGTTGGTCAATTTTTTAAGTAATCGAACTCAGGTGGTTTTTGTGGGTGGTGCATTTAGTAACGTTGTAGCAGTAGACATTGGTGTTCCACAAGGTTCTGTGTTAGCTCCCTTATTATTTAATTTCTACGTGAATGATTTATTTCGTGTTTTGAAGTTCTGTAGAGTAATTCAGTATGCTGATGACACTTTATTGGTAGCGGTACACGTATCTCAACGTGAGGCCATTCGGTTGCTACAGATTGATGCCACTAACGTTTCTAACTGGTTCTCTAAAAGTGCTATACAGTTGAATATTGACAAAACCCAGCTCATCTGCTTTCGCAATCCTTCTAAGGCCTTTGATGACACATGCTCTATTGTTTTACCTGGCTCACAACCATTGACGTATTCACATACAATCAAGTACCTTGGCTTGTATTTTGATTCGGACATGACATGGAATTCTCAGTTATCGTATGTTTGTAAGCGTCTGCGGCAAACGTCCTGCGTACTTTTTTCTCTTAGGTATGTAACGCTTTCGAGAGTTCGTGGGTCAGTGCTAGATGCTCTCGGTTACAGTATATTACGATATGGTATAACATTGTTCGCACATTGTAGTGAAACTTGGAAAATTAAGGTTAATAACATTCTTAGAAGCTGTCTCAAAAGTGTTGCTTACAAAAATTGCTGCATGGGGAATTCTGGGGACCTTTTTTGTGATCTGTCTTTTGCATCTTTTGATAATCTTTTTAAATCCACCATTGTACTAAATCACTTTTGGGAACCTTCCTTCAAAATACCTGTCACGACGAACCGTTCAATCAGAACAAAATCATTTAATTTTGTTGTACCATTCCCTTTCACTAGGTATGGGCTGTGTCGCAAAGTATGTTATGTCCCTCGTGTTTTTAATGGTCTTCCTTGTCAGTTTTTAACGATCCAGTCTAAGTCAGATTTGAAAAGGTCACTGCGTCAATTATATTATTGTGCCTAATTAGTGTACTATGTAGTTGTGTTTGGTTTGCTTCTTCTAGCTAAGTTGAGTTAGTCTTGCTATTGACTTCCTCCAGGCCTAGCGTCACAAGCCCTTCGGCTTAGGCGGGCCTGCTTTGTATCTTGATTTGATTGAAAAGGAATAAAAATTATTAATTATTATTATTATTATTATTATTATTATTATTATTATTATTATTATTATTATTATTATTATTATTATTATTATTATTTTGTAATTGCGTGTTAGCGACGCCAAGCAACTGTGTTTATTTATTTATTTAGTTGAAAGATACTGCCGGCCATCTCTTGATGGCCACGGCAGATGAGGTGAGTACACTACATACAACACATAAAACACACGGCTATACACAGTGCAAAATGTCAAGTGTTAAACATCTGAAGTCTAGAAAGAAAGTTACTCTACAAGACATTGTAAAAACCGGGCTTTGAGCACCGTATCGTCGCGAACAGATGGAGAGAGGATAAGCAGGAAGCAGTGGGGGACAGGCGTATTAGTGTGCGTCCTGGGCAGACTTCAGGGGAAACTGTGCCGACATTCGTATGAAGAGGCTCTACCCGCAAATTCTGAAACACCACAGCCGGTGCATGGATTGGAACCCGCCCCACCTATCGGCTAACCGCGGCAACTATAAGGCCTCCGATCCATCCTAACCACTACGCCACGCCAAGTGTTTCTTTTTTTTTTTCGGAACGTTGCATTGGAATATCCGGCATTTTATTTCATTTCATTTATTTTTATTTATGATGACCTCGGGGCTTATTCGCATTAGAGAGCGGAGAAGCGTAACAGTATAAGTTCAAATATAAATGGATGGATACAGGAGATACAAAACAAAACGATCAACAATTAGAAAAAAAAAACAATCGCTATGTGGCGTTCAGTTGATCACAAAGTGCATTCTTAAACAATGGAGGGTCAGTAATGGAGCAAATAAGAGCCGGCAAGGTGGTTCCACTCGAAATAAGTTTTGGGCAGAAATGACTGAAAGTATATCTATTCGGTACATTGTTCTTTTTTTTTTTTTTTTTTCAGGCATTCCTCGCGTTGCAAAGCAGCACGTGCTGTTCGAATGCAGAAACGCTTCCGGGTCCGCTATCTCTGCCATTCTTTCCCGCATTTCAAAGATTTAATTTGCAGATTTAGCGCCCTAACACGGTTAAATCACAGATGCGATTACATCGCGGTGACACTGCCTTAGAGGAAGACGAAAGAAAGAAAGAAAGGAAAAAAAAAGAAGTATGTTGGAAGGAAAGCGAGGCAGAACTCTCTTCTTTCGAGATCGCCCTCTCTGATCACTCTGCGTACAACTTCTTCCTCTTCCGCGCCCCTATAAAAGCGGGGTAGAGTTCGACGGGTGTATGCATAAGCCTCTAACAGGGTCTGAAAAAACAGTTCCTTCCCTCTACATCATGAACGCTTGCGTAAGTATGAGCCCATAGACTTGCGTTCGTTTGGTGCACCGTTGTTCCCAAAGCAATTTCGCTCCGGCAACTTCGAACGAATTCGTGCAATAAGTCTTTTCTTTGGTAATGATAGCACGTTCCCTCGAAGGCCTCAAGGTTTGAGGAGTCGGGACCCAGAGAGGTTTTGTGGTGGTGTGGTGTAAAGTGATGATTGATTGAATTTTGTTGGCGTAAAATGGTGGTACGTAGAGGTGAACAGCCCGTGGAGTGGTACGCTAAATACGGTGGCGCCGGGGGCCGTGCTGGGAAGTAATAATACTAATTAGGAGTAGATTTATGTTGAGTTAGAAGTAATGATGAAACCGCGTAGAACGACTACTGTGGCGTCGTTAACCATCATGGTTCTTTAACGACGCAAATTCATTAAATACAATTATATCATCACAAAATCGTGGCGAGCTAGCACTACAGAGATGCAAAATTTCCGGAAATTTTAGATCTCTCGAGAAAAAAACGTTTTTTTTTTTCGAAATATTGGAAAAAATGGAAACAAACGCGGTGACTGCTGAGTCGAAGCATTGCCGGCCAAGCCACAGCATACTATAAGCTAGAAACTTTAGTAGTGTTCACCCTCTAGGTATAAATGCAGAGCAGAGCATCCCATGAGACTGCTGTCTACTCAGAGATAGATAATTGAAACAACCCGTGAACTCCGACCAGAACTCGGACATTATGCGAACGCGATGGCGATCGCTTGGAGCAACCAGACGGAGCTCTAAGTTGGTGTTTGTTGGCGGGTTACAGGCTCCTAAATCACTGTTGGCGGGTTGGAACGCATCGAAGGCACGAAAATTTACATTCTTGAATTTTGTCGCCTGGAAATGTTGGGCAATTTTTCCGGAGACGAGGAAAAAAAAACGAAAGAAACTGTTTTTTCCCCAAAATTTTCCGTTTTTTTCCGGGGCTTCGCATCTCTAGCTAGCACTTGTCACTACACATGCTTGTCTAAGCGTGTGTTTGCGTTGTATCCCGTACGTTTGTTCGACGCCCATGGTTCCATTTGTGAATTTAAGGGCACATTAAGCTTGTTCTTTACCGAATTGTTAAAAAAGAAAGTTTAACGAGATTGTGTCACATCGTGTGCCAGAACTATTCTACGTTCCGAAACGAAGCACGTTGTTTTCCTAGTCTATGTTACAGATGACTAATTTTGTAAAATATGTCATTAACCCCCGGCCTTGGTGGCTCAGTCGGTAAACTGCAAATTTCAATTCGAATCATTTGGACAGACTCACGCGCCCGTTTCGAGAAGAGGTGTAAGGAAAAAAAAATAAAATATCGGGCAAATTCACTAAAAAGTGAACAAATGCGCATTGGCTGATTTTTTTTTCTCTGTTTTGCTGACAAAATAATGTTAAGGTCTCAGTCATCAGATTTCTGTTCTTTTTTCTTCTTCCTTTTTTGTCTTCTTGCTTGCGCGACATTCTTTACTCGAACGCATTCCCATATACTTCTACTGTTACCGTTTCCAGGTGGTTGTACTTGCAGCCCTTGTGGCTTGCGCTTCCGCTGGAGGTTTCGGTGGATACGGTGGCGGTCTCGGCTACGGAGGCGGCTACGGAGGCGGCTACGGAGGTGGCTACGGAGGTGGCTACGGAGGCGGTTACGGTCATGCCCACGTGGGACCTGCCCACATTCACGGTGGTCACGTCGGATACGGACACGCCCACAAGGCACCAGTGCTCACCTTGGGCGTTGTGAAGCAGCCCGTGGTCAAGCAGCACTTTGTCTCCAAGCCAATCGTGAACCACGTGACATCTCCAGTCACCGCTGTTAGCCACGCCGTGGCGCCACTCGTCCAGTACCACGGTGGCGTCAGCGCCGCCGGAGGCTTCGCCACTGGTGCCGCCCTCGGCACCGCTGCTGCTCTTCGCGCCGGAAACGCCGGATTCGGCGGCTTCGGTCTCGGAGGTGGTTTGGGAGGCGGTCTCGGTGGAGGTTTTGGAGGCTACGGTCTCGGAGGAGGCTTCGGAGGCTACGGTCTCGGAGGAGGTTACGGAGGCTACGGTCTCGGAGGAGGTTACGGAGGCTACGGCTTGGGTGGCGGCTACGGCCTGAAGGGAGGATACGGTCTTGGAGGCCTTGGAGGTTTCGGCGGCTACGGCAAGGGATGGTAGATAGGGCGTGAGAGTGATACTTAAATTGCGAGTGTAAGGGATAAACTGTCGTGGATACTACTGATATGAAAGAGTGCGTGCAAGAAGTTTGTCATTATCATCTGTACATTAAGCGTCCGCACTGTGTGCAGTACTTGCGCCTCGGTTCAAAATAAAAAGAAGTACTAACGGTATCTGTGAACAGTTTTTGTCGTCGTTACTGCATGCGTCGTTTTATTTATGGTGCTCTCCTGGCACTCTCATCGTCGATATCAGTAATAACCTCGTCGTACGGACAGACTTCAATGATCACGTAGGCTGACACGTTACAGGTTCAGTGGCGTTACACACGTGTAAAATGCCCGTCGGTGCCAAATGCCATTGAACGCTGCCCGTGCTGGTGTCGTATACATATGCCAATATGTGCTGAACGGGTAAGACACGCCTCAGAAAAAAAGAAGAAGAAAGAAGGAACAATGAAAGAAGCACCTTTGCATTGGCCGTGCCAGTAAAGGCTCAGCAACCACCGTCGTAGGCCTATGCAATGTAATAACCTCGCCCAGTCTGCAACACGCATGACATCGATGATTTTGACATTAATTTATTAAACTTCATGACTATCGCATCCGGAGAGGTGGGTGTGAGAGCAATATACGATAATGTTCGACGTCGCTTCACAGTCTACCTGGCCATGTTTCTCTTTGGAAGGCGGCTTACATGTGAAATAAAAGAGTTTTAAATATCCGCATTTCCAGCGATAGTAACACCATGATGACGTAAGCCAGGCGCACCAATGAGAGTGGGCGTTTTTCCCGGAGCTCGTCGGCTTCGCGTTCGCTCCACAATATAGTAAACGTGTATTCACACGAGCGACACCACCCTAGAAGCGGAAGACGCGGAAAGCGTCATAGCTTTCTGCTGTCACGTGAGCGCGAGCGCTCAACGTCGTGTCTTCACGTACGGTGCTAACCGTGTGGAATATCCTGCTACGCAGCCACAAGATATTACGTGGCAGACGACAGGAACACACGCTGACGTTGTCGTCTGCTAAGCGTCGTCTGCTAAATGCGCAGTCAAGATAATGCGCAGCAGACAACAGGAAAACACGCTGAGGGGTGTTGTCTGCTAAGTGTCGTCTGCTAAATGCGCAGTCAAAATCATACGCAGCAGACGACAGGAAAACACGCTGACGGTGTCGTCTGCTAAATGCGCAGTACGCCACTCCCGATATTCCGGAACCCTGTGGGTGCTCAACATAACACGGGTGGGAACTTCGGCTCTGTGAACAATGTTTTCGCGTTTTCTTCCACTAGAATATTCCTCGAGGATGTCGCTCGTGTGAACACACGGCGAGTGAAAAGTTATCTGTATAGGTCATGGTGTCCACTAGGCTGTAGCCTTCAAATTATCTGACTTTTTCAGGTTTTCACTCTTAATTTTACGTCAATTCCTTCACCAAAAAAAAGGGGAATAGAACTTGGTGACTGCTGCTACGTTTTGATGCAGATCCTTCATAAAACAGATTATTGATTAAGAAATTAGTAAAACTTCTCTACTTTTCTGCCTTTGAGCTTGTCGTGTTGGAGAACTGCTACTCGCGGCAACGTTGCTGGGGCGGGCCGCTCGATCCTCGGCGATTAATCGGCGCTTCATCAGCATTCGTGATTCACTGCGCATCGTCACGGCGCTTGTCTGAGATTTTCTTATGACTTCAGGCTGCCTTGTTGGCAAATTCCCTGACAATCCCCGCCGACTTTCTAATCTCATCAAAATTCCCCGATACCGTGTATTCACACGAGCGACATACTCACGGAAGATTGTAATTGAAGAAAGAGCGAAAACGCTGCTCACAGAGTCGAAATTCCGTGCCGAGTTGTGTTGAGCATTCACACCAGGTCCCAAAAGGTCGCCATTTTCCCATGTATTTGTTCCTATCCCGATGCGTGCAATGTCGGAGGCCGCCCTTAGATACCCCATTGTTACCAGACGTTGGCTTGCGTTTGATTGTGGCGCGCTAAAGATCCAGTTGAAGCACAATCCAAGCCAGGCCAAGTCACCGAAGGAGAAATGGACGACTGCGCCTGGTACGACAGGTACGCTATGTGATGCACGCAGCCGTGCACTAGATCCTTCCGATCGCTCAACACGTTTAAAAACGGGACCGAAAAGTGAAACACGACACAGAAAGTTGTTATACGCGTTTTATTTGGACATATAAAGACTAGATTCATTCGCAGAAACAACAAAAACATTTTGCCACTAAGCTGCCTGCGCGCTGAAGTGATCCGGAACGGCAACAGTGGGGTATCTAGTGGCGGCCTTCTTCGTTGCACGCTTTTCCGAGGTGAGTTTGGGGGACCTGACTCACACGGTGCGAAATGCCGGGAGTGGCGTCGTGCGCATGTAGCAGACGACACTTAGCAGACGACGCCGTCAGCGTCTTTTCCTGTCGTCTGCTACCGAATATGTTGTGGCTGTGGCGCAGGATATTCCCCATCGCGACAGACACGACGCTAAGCGGTCGCGCTCACTTGACAGCAGAAAGCTGCGGCGTTTTTCGCATCTTCCGCTTTTGGGGAAGTGTCGCTCGTGTGAATACACGGATAATTCCGTATATTCCAGGTTTTCCAGGTCGGTAGACACCCTGTTTAAAGTATGGCGACTTCCGCTTACCAGCACGAGGTAGCGTGGGATACGGTGGGATGCTGCTTGCAAGCCATTTCGTATTTTACAAATCCTGAAACCCGCACGAGCGTTAAAATATTCATCCCCGAATTTTGATATGCAAATGAAACCGAAACTGAAACCGCGGCGACCGGGAACGCGGAGAGTACAGCGCTCATTTCACGCCAGAGGGCTACGTCATTTTGAGCGGTGAAGATAACTGCAGTCATAGATTGTTAATAGGACTTCTATACAGTTTCTTTAGATTAAGTGGATAGAAAGTACCAGTGGATACATACCAGATGCAGTCTATAAAATGAAGTTAGGAATTCTACAGACAGGAGAAGCCAACTTTTGTAAGGGAGCGCGTGTGTAATTCGCTTCTCAGGCGCGGTTTCTCGGTTTTCGTCTCATATGCACACAAGAACTCGGGGATGGATATTTTAGCGCACCTGCGTGTTTCAGGATGTTTTTTAAAGGCGGAATGGCGATCAACTAGGATAGTCTTTCAATCTTGCTATGTCGCTTTTGCCCGATATTGCGCAATTACAAATTTAATTCACGAATTTCAAGTAATTAGTAATCTGGTAGTTACACACTCTCTTCCAGAGGATGTCTGCCTGGCCGTAGAAATCAACTGCAAAAACAACATCTATATGCATCTCTCACAGCTTTTTTTAATAAAAATTCTGGTCAGCTTTTAATGACGCACGCTGTCCACTCTTTAAAAAAAGGGTGTACTTTCACTCCTTTTTCTCGCCACATATATAACTCCCTTTTGGAGAGTGCAATTATAGGGAGTGGGGTTACGCTCTAACTCCCTACTGTAGAGTAACATTACTCTCCAATTTCAATTTTCAATTTTATTATTAGTATTTGCCATACAGAGTACACAGTGGGAGCCCCGTAGCATGGTTACACTCTTAGAAATGAACTTCACCACATAGCACGCTCCTAGCCAACCATCATCCCGAATGACAACGTTCTCGCCCCTGATTTGTTGAAAACGGGAGGAGGAGCCTATTTTGTGCCGTGCATAATGGGCACAAAATAGGCTCCTCCTTCCGTTTTCAACAAATCTAGAGCGAGAACGTTGTCATTCGGGGTGATGGTAGGCTAGGAGCGTGCTATGTGGTGAAGTTCAATTTTAAGAGTGTAGAGGTGGGGCCTCCCGGAAACAATCTCAACATGATATCATATGTGGCGACAACATCAGAGCAAGTTATCCAACATAAGGATGTACTGTCACAGTAAGGGAGAAAGCACAATACCCACAAAAGAAAAAGAACAAACAAATTAAATAAATGAAAGAAACGAGAACAACCGAGAATGAGCAAAAATATGACGTTTTTGAAGGTGAACAGCGTTGGCGCAAAAACCCATGGGAGAAAGAAGACAAATAGTTAAAAATTCTAAAAAAAAGCTAATGTGTATGAAAATGAGCAACTAATTCATGAGGAACCCGTACGGAGCCTTTCTTCCCTCCGGGCTGTTGACCCACAATTCGCATGAACCTTTGAACACGTCACACCTAACCCTTTAAATACCATGCCAATGATGAGGACGGTGCCCAGAAGAAGAACAGTCTCCGTTCGAAATATTGGCGGCTTCTGTCCTGAGGCAACTCCCTTCCTAATTCATGAGATGGTTCTTTAAGATGATCGGAGAACGATGGAAGGAACGTACTGACTTTAGGTAATCGGGCAAGGCGTTCCATAGTTTGGCAGCCACGAAAGTGAATGTTTGCTTCCCGTAGTTGGTTGTTGTGCGTGGCAGGAGAAAATTACCGGAGCGAGATGATCTAGGTGGAACGGCTACTGGCAAGACACTGATTGTTGAAGACACCTGACAAACGCTTGTACAGAAGCAGTAAAACGCGCAAATGAAACACAGCTGCATGAGTGGCGAAAATACGCAGTGATATGAAGAGGTGGCGACTGCTGCATACTGTGGGAGTGAATGTAAGGCCTCCTCTGTAATGGCCTCTGGCAGGGGAAAGGGAGTTACGCTACTCCCTTGAGAGAGTGAGGGGAGTCCTTTGTTGAGAGTAATTGCACTCTCCAAACGGGGAGTTATATATGTGGCGAGAAAAAGGAGTGAAAGTACACCCCCCTTTTTTTTTAAAGAATGTATAATAGGCAGTTTTAGTGAGCCGTTTACGCATGAACGAAACCACCGACTGGAGTGTCGAGCATGCTGGTTACGAATCGGTGTACGATTTCCCAAACGGTTCACCCAATCGCGCTCAGTCGTTTCGTTCAACGTGACATCGCGTAGCAAGATGGCGGATGTTTCCAGTGTTTACAACAGGGGGGGGACACAAACCCGCCATTGTTGTAACTGCTCTTAAGCGTGTGCTTTTGGCAAAACTGCCATCTTGGGTCCTGGTCTCACGTCATACAAAACGTGATTTTGAGGTCACGTGACTTTGTTTACATGTCGTTTTGACGCTTAACCGACGTCCGTCATAACGTCCGATTATTAACGTCCGATTAATTATCGATCATTAACATAACGTCGATTTTTCCGTCGTCATAACGCCAAGAGATGGACTTATTTTCCATGACGAAAACCCGAGACTGGGAGAAAGACGAAAAACAGACGACACAACACAATGTCTCAAACACAGCTAAAGTTTAATCGACAACCGCACACTTTTAACACATCAGGTGGGACTTATCTGGGACTTATTTTGCCAGCGTAAACTATGCGGTGCTTCTTCCGCAACATGGTAGCCCACTTCTCCTTAATTTAATTGCATCGCATCGGCTCAGTGAGCCTAAAAAGGTGTTTCGACACTTTCTCTGATGCGTTGAAGAATAATATATATGCATCGTACTCATTATGAGAACACCCTGGAAAAAAGAATTTCTCCTCTCGCTGGATCGGTTCGGAAAATAGGCGCAGCCACAAAACGACGACCCACGGTGTGACCTCACGGGCCCTTCTCTCCCATTTGGCTTGGGAGACGCGCGTCTTCCCTCGCTGCTCCTCTGTGACGTCACCAATGTCGTTTCTTCGGGGCCGGGGCTTTTCTCCGTACCTGCTCACGTCATGGACCTGAAAACTTGAATATGGGATGATGTCGGGTGATAGGATAGTTTTTTTGTGTTTATCTGCACTCTTAAAAATGAACTTCACCACATAGCACGCTCCTAGCCAACCATCACCCCGAATGACAACGTTCTCGCCCTAGATTTCTTGAAAACGGGAGGAGGAGGCTATTTTGTGCCCATTATGCACGGCACAAAATAGGCTCCTCCTCCCATTTTTCAACAAATCAGGGGCGAGAACGTTGTCATTCGGGATGATGGTTGGCTAGGAGCGTGCTATGTGGTGAAGTTCATTTCTAAGAGTGTGGGAAAGCTGGAAACCAACTGTCACAACACCTTTAACGCGCGGTCATCATCACATCTTTTCGAGTTCGTCAACAATACGAGACATTATGTGCAAAACTGCACGTTTTACTGCGAGATTATCGGATAAAAATAATTGCCCCTCATCGAAAGACATGCAAAAGGTTGCGCAGAGAGAGAAACCGCATATTGTTTACAAACGATTTGGGCGCCGATCACGGGCTCCGCCATTTTTATGGTGACGTGCACCTTGTCGTTTGCTCTGACGTGCGACTGGGACCTGTCCAGGATGCATCGCGTTCGCCCAGCACTCTTTCCTCTACGGAGCAACACATTGGATGCCAACCCCCTGTGTGGTGTTTACTGTAGCAAAGTTGCAGTGGGATTGAGCGATGTGTATTAGGTGCCGACCATGTATAATCTCTGCGGTAACTTGGCTTATGGCTTTTTTCAACAAGTGGAAGTAGACATCAAATAGCAGATCATTTTTCCAGAAAGATGAGAAAATTACGGATGAAATCAAACAATAGTCGACGTCGTATAACATGCCAAACGTATTAAAATTAAATTTTGTCATCCGTTACTTCAAGGCGATCCGCTATCATTGCTGATGACCTTCCGTCCTAAAGCAAGGCACAGTCTCGACGCCCGCACCGCCAAGTGCGTGCCTGAGGGAGGGGGGGGGGGCACCCCCCAGACTCCGCACCCCAATCTGTAGGATCTATCCTGGACTAACTTCACTAGAGTGAGGTGATTTATTCAATTTCAACGCCCCTACACTCTTAAAAATGAACTTTACCGCATAGCACGCTCCTAGCCTGCCATCATCTCGTGTGATATCGTTATCTGCCCCGATTTGTTGAAAACGGGGGGTGTACGTCTTTTTGTGACAATTATGAACAGCATATTGTCACAAAAAGGGCGTACGCCTCCTCTTCTCAACAAATCAGGGTCGAGAACGTTGTCATTCGGTATGATGGTTGGCCAGGAGCGTGCTATGTGGTAAAGTTCATTTTTAAGAGTGTAGCTTTCGCAAGATTGCAGGTGTCAAATCCGGTAGGCTTAGCATTCCCGAGTTTCTCCTGTGCTAGAAGTGCATCAGACGTGGTTCTTGAAATGCATATACCACACCAGACCATATATACCAGACCACATATTTGTGTAATTCTCGTTTGTTTTTTACATATATATTCGCTATGTAGCCATTCTTTCACTTCAGTACACTATTTCGCTTTTAAAGCACGGCGGCTAATTCTTAAAAGCCACACGCCCATCTACACCGTAAGAAAAGAGAGGGCCGTTTTACTCCTTTTTGGGACTAAATGCATTGCCACAAAAAATAGTCCCTTTCGGGAGTAAATGAATGTGACAGAGTGGAGACTGCATTTTGCGCTCGGGCTTAGGGGACTAAGGGGGCTTAGGGGGACTAAAATGGGGAGTAATTGCAGTCTAGGGGACTAGAAGCTGCAATTACTCCTCCCCACCTTACTAATATTTTTTCTTGGAGTGTACGGGACTACACCCGCTAACCCTTTTCGAAGTAAAAACTGCTTCCTGCATCATCATGGTCCATCAACACAAGACCGGCCCTCCCAACTCCAAGCGTCAGCTTGACAGCACATTGACAACGCGGTGACCGACGTATATAGTTCGCCTCAACGGCAGCCCTCTGCGCAAGGAAAACCTGAAGGTGCCCCGCGAGATGTCGTATTTACCACACGAAAAGATGCGAATGACCCACTTGTTACTCAAACCCATCCCGAATACATTTGGAGATGAACGATTCTTCCGATTCGCTTAAAGTCTGCGTGGTTCGCTCCACCATTCGCGTTAAAATTGCCAGAATCGGTCGTTTGGTTCGCGCACAAACGTTTCGCAAAAAACTCCCTATATATGGATGTGATCAATGACGGAAATTCGTCCATTCAGTATTATTTTTGTTTTTATTTTCTAATTGTTTCCGTTTCCGTCTAACAAAAGGTGGCGCTGGCCCCGGAACAAACGAAGCTATGACAAAGTAGCTTGAGGGCATCCCGGGAGCCGCACTGACGCTAGGCAGCACTATAATTATGGCGCAGAAGTGCAGTAAAGATAAAATGCACAAGAATCTGACACACAATAACCTACGCTACATATTCTCATACCCATAAGCTTTCTGTATTAAGTAGAAATATGACACAGGAGAATAGTGAAAAGAGAAATGATGAAATAAAAGCACTCAATACAGCTCACTAAGTAGAGGAAAAAAATCATGCAAACTTTACTGCAATACCCATACCATTTCTGTAGTAAATAGAAACAGGAGAACAGTGAAAATAAGAGAAAAAAAAGATAAAATAGAAGTACTCTATACAGCACACCAAGTAGTGGAAAAATCACACAAAAGTTACTCATTTTTTTTAGAATTATTGTCCAAATGAAGCGGGAAATCCGTATAACTGTACATTTACGGGACATTTGGTAGTTCCTTTAGTAGGAGGTACCCGGGGTTGGCATTCCTTCGTATTATAATCGCTATGAAACCGATGAAAACGGTGACCAGTAGTAACAGTATACCGTAAGGCGAAAACCAAAACTGACAATTGTTTTCTCCGAAGGTTGTGGTTGCACGTTTTTTTTTAAATACATGTTTGTAAATATAAGTGCAGTGCTGGTATACCTGCGGGTACCCGCGCAAGTTTGTTCTTCGCGGGTACTCATTTCAGTGTCATCGCGGCTTGCGGGTAAGGTGCGGGTAGACCTGCACTGCTTCCGCGGTTGACGCGGGTGTGGGACCCGATTCATTGCAAACATCTTTGTCCCGAAGTACTTTCCAAGACATTCCATTTAGAAATCATCATCTTAAAATAAAGTTCTTGTTGTTTTTATTTGCCACATAGGGTTAATTTTTGGCTCTCTTTCGACAGCACGACTGGTACGCTTTGCTTCATTAAGCCGGCAATCATATCTGCAGTCGCCACAGAATATGCGTTGGAAAAGTGGCTCGCCGAAGGACAGTGTCACAGGGGTGACACAAACCCGCCATTGTTGTACCTGCAATCAAGCAAGTGCCTCTGGCAACACTGTCATCTTGTCCCGGTCGCACGTCACAGGAAACGTCATTTTGAGGTCATGTGACTTTGTCTACATGCCGTGTTGCCGCTTACCGACATATATTTCCGTCGTCATAACGCCAAGAGATGAATGTATTTTACCAGCGTAAACTATGCGGTGTTGCTTCCGTAACATGGTAGCCCATTTCGCCTTAGTTTAATTACATCGCATCGGCTCCGTGAGACTTAACGTGCTGTCGTGATCACATCTATGGAAGTCGTCAACAGTAAGAGGCCTTATGTGCTTCTTTCACTGCTGTGATGGCTAATGCTGTATTCAATTGACGCGTATAGTTTTAATCGTGACAGATGAAAGAAATTAGGAAAGAAGGAAGTGACTGGAAAGGTTAGCCAGCTGTAGGACACGAACCCACATTTTCTGAATTACCGGTCCACGGCTCTACAGAGCTAAGCTAACACTCCCCACCAGCGACTTTCAAGGATGCGTCATCTCGAGGGCACTCTCTCCAAGCACTCTCTCACTCATCCCCCTTTCAGTCTTACATGTTTTCCTACTCATACACCGCATTCATACGACGGGATCGACGCAAGCGGCATCTGTTGAACATGATGACGTCACTCGCGTCGCGTTCGATGTCTCCCGGCTGCGGTTCCTCATGTGAACCCACCCTTATGTATGTACATGATGGCAATTGATGTTCTGAGGCTGGAACACATAGAAGGGTCAAATACATGCAAGGCCTCAAGTGCCTAAGAAATGAATGATAGAAGAAGGCAGTCACTGTATGCATTTGTCTCTTCTATGTGTTCCAGCCTCAGAACATCAATCGCCATCATGTATACATACTTAAGGGTGGTTTCACAGGAGGGACCGCAGCAGGGAGACATCGAACGCGACGCGAGTGACGTCACGCGTACCCACTGGTGCCCGCGCGGACCGTTTGTATGACGCATGCGAACGATCTGCTCTCCCTGATCTGGTCCTCGTGGAGTGGAATGCGCACGTTTCCATGACGTAAGCTGTCGCGTTTACGCAGTGCGGGGATCCGTAACCTGTCGACCGTCTAGATGTACCCTTTATCATACATGACGTGCGAAGCAACGGCAAGTCCCTGTGGCGCAGTGGATAGCGCGTTGGACTTCTAATCCAGAGGTCGTGGGTTCGATCCCCACCAGGGATGGACTTCTTTTAAAAGAACTTTAAAGACGATTCAGAAAACCCCGTGCCGGGGATAAAAGAAAAAAGGGGGTGTCACGTCTTTCTTGTCGGTTCCCACGGGACGCATTTGCTTAACTTTTTTTTGAAGCATGCACCACCGAACAGCCAAATTTTTAACTATTTTCGATTAATTTGAAACTTTACTACAACGCACAGCCCCACGCAAACGCACGCACGCACGCACGTTGCGAAATTTGTTCAATAATAAGAAAAAAAAGCAAGCATTGCTTCATCGGTTGCAGTAATGAAATGTGATGTGATGGGATGGGATGAGGATCACTAGAGGTCGGGCGTGCAGACAGCCCTGTAATACCGGAATTGTGACGCGACAAATAACTTCCCTTCCGACTCTTTTATCATTTTTCATGTCCCAGGTGAATTTACATGACGTTCGAAAGTAGGTGAGCGAATATTAAAAGTAGTTAAGAAACCAGTGATTGTTTTTGTTTCTTTTTTCTTTTCAGCTGAAGTATAGTTCCTAAAATGGTTACAGAAATACTCAAAACTTAAAATTTCGGGAACGAAGCTCAAGAGACGTAAAATAATAATACATTTACGTGACGCTAGAAAGTGGGGAACATCCCGCGATCGAACGGAGGCTGTCGTCTGCAAGCGCCGCGGTATATCGAACAGAAACTCGCCCTCTACTGCGCTTTAGTTCGAAATATCGGCGACTCCTTATCCGGAACTTTCATTTCAATGAATCGAGATCATGGTCTATAGACATGTTGTTACCAAAGGGACCAGAGGGTGATACAGCTAGGTCCGAAAACATCGCTGACAAAGTGTTCAGTGTGCAGATGGGAGGAATCTAGAATTTTGCGAATCCGGATCCGGATCCAACGAAGGTTCCGAATCCAAATCCGAATCCAAGGAAGGTTCTGCGAATCCACGAATCTTACGAATCTCGAATCTTTCGAATCCTTTCCTTAAAAGGAGTTCACCAGCTCGCGTCGCATAGGACGCCGTTAGGACGTTGTTAGGACGGCCGCTTTCCACGCAGAGACTGGGAAGGTGACACGGGTTCGAATCCTGTCACCGGCTCTGTGCTGTCTCAGGTTTTCTGTGGGTTTTTCGGAAGACTTTCCAGACGAATGTCGGCACAGTTTTTCTCTGAAGTCGGCCCAGGACGCATACTAACCCTTCCCTCCCCCACACCTTCTTGCTGTCCTCTCTCCATCTGTCCACGTCTGTACGTCACTCATAGCTGCAGTTGCTTCGCGGCGTTAACACGGAATTTTAAAAAAAAGTTCAAAGAGAAAGAGAGAGGGAAAAAAGATTCTATTGGAGAGTGTTTTGAATACCATATATTTGTTTAATGAAAAAAAAAAGAAGTAAAAGTTCAGTTCCGGGAGAAAGTACACCAATATAACGATGGAAGTCACTGAATCTCATATACATCTCATAGAATCGATCTCATAATCTAATCTCAATCTAATCCAATCTCATAATAAATCTCATATACCGACATAGTTCGTAATGATTTTAACATATTGTTTATCGACAACAAGAAGTGCATAAAACCTCGAGTCAGATTTAGTTTCATAAAGCTAAAGAAGCGATCTGGAGCGAAACCGCATTTCTTTTAAAACATGCAATGTAGTAATACATCCTGCGTGAACTCCTTCAGTCGAGGGTAACGTAAACAAAGAGCAAGAAAACTCTCGTCGGTCAATAAGGCTTTCAGCGGACCACGGAGACGCCAGGTTGAAAAAGAAACGAGCAAACGTGGTGTGTGGATTCGAAAGGTTCGATTAGCCGTTCCGGGGCACTGGGTTTCGGACTCCGGAATCTCGAATCCCTTCCTAGGATTCGTGGATTTGTTGCGAGAGACGATATGATAAGAAGACGACGAAGCAATGATGACAGGTTAACACAACGTGGGCCTAGCCGGCATTTTCGAAGATGAAACAGGATAGCATTTGTTTTGAATGGTACAGTTTGATCCCGTGGAAGCACATAGCACGTGATACACCCTAAAAACACCACACGAAAACTTGTTAAGGCATGTTCACAACACGCTATGTTCTCACGCCAACAAACACAGCGGCCGCCATGAGAAATGGCTAGGCAGGCGCATAAAAGTACATAGAAATGACCCATTCGCGGATTCAGGTGGCATGTCCCTATAAAGCACGAACACGCAGATAGAAACAAAATTAATAAGGAAAATCGAAACTACACGCGCAGCCAACTACACTGTTAAAGCAGAACTTCACCACATAGCACGCTCCTAGCCAACCATCATTCCGAATGATATCATTCTGTATACTGATTTGTTGAAAATGGGAGGAGGCGCCTATCTGGGACAGATTATCTTGTCCCAGATAGGCGCCCTCCCCGCTATTTTGAACAAATCAAAACACAGAATGATATCATTTGAAATGATGGTTGGCTAGGAGCGTGCTATGTGGTGAGGTTCTGTTTTAACAGTGTAGTGTCAGAGGACGGACAGCTTCGGTGGCTGATGGTGCTGTCTTCTCACACGTCTGGTGGGTCTGTTACACCGGCGTAAGTGCGTGTAATCTGCCTCTGCGCTCTGCAGCCACTGCGGGGCTGTAGAAGATTTATAGCACGTACTTGTCCAACCTGCCTGAACTGTACTCTCCGCATCCCTCAACGAGCTCGACTACCCCCCCCCCCAACCCTCTCTTACAAAATTGCTTGGTCCCTGGCCTCATCCAGACCACCTCAATGCTCTGCCCTCAAGGCTCCCTTCACCTTTCTGGACACCACAGGACTTCTATCCTTATTATGAAGGGGCTCATTATTTCATTCACCCCATCACCACCAGCGGGTAGAGCATCGCCCCCGGCGATGAAACCCCACAGTCATCATCGCGTGATAATGTTGTTGTTGTTGCTCAGATCTGGAATTCCGAAAACGCATGTGATGCGACAAAGTCCAGAAAGAGCGCAACGTTAATGCTACACGAGATTTTGTGATTTAAATGAGTGCACGCTTTGAAAATGCCGATGTACGAATTGGAAGGTGATTCATGTGCATTTTATTCGTTACTACCTTAATAAGTTTGATATGGGAATACGCGTATGCTGACATTAGCTTTCTTTGCGTTTGTTTTTTATGCGTGACACAACGAAAAGAAGGAGATTAAAGCAAAGTTTGTTTCATGTAATGGCCAAGGAGACCTATTGTTTTGTTTTTAATATGGTTCATACAACGCTCTCTTGCCCCATCCCTCCAAACAACACTTCTCATCAAGTGGCTGCATTAATGCAACGAATGCGACTCGATTTGACTTTTACAACTCAGTGGCGTTACCGTTTGAGGCAAGATGACTCTGTCCGATGCTGTCACTGGGGTGCTGTAGAAGATCTACAGGTCCCCCCCCCCCATTTTAGTCCAAGCGCCATCTCAACTAGTCGAGGTGCCTTCTGAAATAATTCGAGTGTCATTCAGTTTAATCCGGGCGCCATCTGAGAAAATCCAGAGACTATTCAATTTAATCTAGGTGCCATCTGAATTAAGCCATGGTGTATTTTAAACACTATAACAGTACAAGAGAGAAACTGATGTTCTGAGGCTGCAACAACATAGAAGGGACAGATACAAACAAAGCCTCAAATTGCCTAAGAAATCAACGATGGTAGAGCCCTGGACCGGTAATCCAGAAGATGTGGGTTCGATCCCTACAGCTGGCTAACCTTTTCAGTGACTTTCATCTTTCATCACTATAACAGTGTACTCACACGAGGGACATCCCCGCAGAATACTCTACAGACATGTAGTGAAAGGAAAAGTAAAAAGTTGCTGACAGGACTTAAGTTCTGCTGCGTCTTATGTTCAGCATGAGCACAGCGCCCCGATTTCGGGAGTTAAAGTGGAAGCATAGCAGACGACACCACTGGTCATGTCGTCTGCTTTGGAACATATTGTGACCGATCTGCACGATATTCCGCGCAGTGAGAAGAGCGCGATAAGGCATGATTCATATAGAACGAAAAACCAAAAGGGCTGCCAGGTACACGTACACAGAGAGAAAAAGAGGGGACTGGTGTACCGTAGAGGGGAGCAAAGATATGGGGTGATGACGTTTCGAGGGAAGGCTCTTCTTCAAGCATTCCATCCACCTAGCGCTAGCCTTCGCTCGAAACGTCATCCCCCCCTTTTTTTTCCTCTCCATGATTCATATAGCAGACGACACCACTGGTGCTGTCGTCTGCTACATAATGTCTTCTGACTGAACTCCAGGATATTCCACGCGGTTAGAAGAGCGCGATAAGGCCCGCATGGTAGACGACACCACCGGTGCTGTCGTCTGCTACAGAATGTCTTCTGACTGAGCTGCAGCTGCAGGATGTTCTACGCAGTTAGAAGAGCACGAAATGCATGACTCACATAGTAGACGACACCATCGGTCCTGTCCTCTGCTACGGAATATCCTGTGACTAAGGTGCAGGATATGCGTGATGTCCTTCCGTGCTCTTCAAACCGCGGGGAATATTCTGCAGCAGAGTCACAAGATACTCCTTCGCGGACGACAGGACCACTGGTGTCGTCTGCTATGGTCACCGTGCCTTTTCGCGGTCTGCTAACCACGCGGAATATCTCGCAGTTCAGTCAGAAGATATTCTCTAGCAGACGACAGCACCAGTGGTGTCGTCTGCTATGCGGGTCATGCTTTTGTTGCTCTTCTAACTGCGCGGAATATCCTCCGTTCAGTCGGAAGATATTCTGTAGCAGTCGGCAGCACCAGTGGTGTCGTCTGCCATGCCAGTTATGCCTTTCGCGCTCTTCTAACTGCGCGGAATATCCTGCAGTTCAATCAGAAGATACTCTGTAGCAGACGACAGCACCCAGTGGCGTCTATACACCCGCTCCAACTCCCAATATCTCAGCGTCGTGCGAATGTTCAACATGAGACACGGCACAACTTCAGTTCCATCAGCATTTTTTTTGTTTACTTTTCCTTCCACTTGAACTCTCTACGGGGATGTCCCTCATGTGGATACACAGTTATAGTGCTTAAAAACACAATGGATTAATTCATATGGCACCCGGATTGAATTCAATTGCATCTGGCTTTTTTTCAGATGGCGCACGGATTAAATTGAATGGCGCTGGGATCATTTCAGATGGCACCTGGACTAATCCAGATGGCACTTGGACTAAAATGGGCGGGAAAACCTGTAGAGCACGTTCTTCTTCACTGCCCACGCCACCAACCTTCCTGAAGAACCGCACTCTCCGCGACTCTTAATCAGCTCGCCCTCTCCCCCTCTCTCTCACTCTCAAAATGGTTTGGTCTGGCGAAATCCGGCCCACCAACGCTCTGCCCTCAGAAGCTCTTGTGATCTTTTCTGGACAAAATTGGACACAAAGATATTGAGGGATCATTTCCGTCGAGCTTTTAAGAAAACTGTGGTACGTATTGATTGTCGAATGTCACGGATGTGACTGTACTGCATTAACAATGTGCCTCATGTTGTGTGCGCCGACACTATGGTCCCTGTGTCTGTTCTTGGGCACCAGTGAAACATTTTATTATTATTATTATTATTATTATTATTATTATTATTGTTTTGCATGAAGTATTGTCACGAAGCGAAATGGGCCGGCGAGTCGTCGAATACACAGCAAACGGTTTATTAAACTACTTGGTAGCAAAAGCACAAGAGTAATAGCTCTCTGAACACAACTGAGTCCAAAGAATGAATGCCCCAGCCTGGAGCGCACAAGCATTTAAGCGTGGCGCCGAAAAGTCTAGAAACAGCACGTGCGTTTGCCAGAGAGCAGGCGATGTGTCTGGAATCTTCTTGCTTCTTCTTCAGCACGTGTCGGGATGAGATGACCGTTTCGTGCCTGCCCTGGAAGTTTCTCGAAGACGATTCGTGGCAATATGCAACCGAACTGGAAGCTTTTCCTTCACAAAATCATCCCTTTGACACAAATCAGCTCTGCTTTTTGTGAAAGGGTTCATTTTTCTTGTGTCTACCTCTGCTAGTATACATATCACAATATATACAGGTTGACAAACAAGCTGCTGTTCTCTCTTTTTATTATTGCGAGCCTCTTACCAACAATTGGTCTGTAACACATCCTCGTGTCTCTCAGGTGGAAGGAATGTAACGAACGCTGTGCGAACCACAGGCGGATAAACACGACTCTTAAGGCCAGTTCCGACATATAGCAGCGCGCTAATATAGCGCTACAAAACGGCGCGCAAAAAACAGCGCTCACTGTTGTCGGACGGATCACACTTGCAAAGCGGCGCTAACGCTATAACTTAGCGGAAGTTCGGTGCTCGTTTCCGGTCTGTCCCATCATGGCGCCTCCGGAATTCAACAGCGTTCAGACGTACAAGTTCGATCAACTGATTGAACCAAAAATTACCGGACATTTTGAACGACAAACTCGCCGATTCCAATGATGTCGCCGTGCCATTAAATGCGGAGCCAAAACAACTCCACGACTTCCGCGACGTTATCGCTGAAGGGCCTGCTCATTGGCCAACACGAATGTAGCGCTAATATTAGCGCTGAAAAAGTTGATGCGAGCACATCTCCGGCAAGCGCTAATTTTCGGCGGTTTGGAGCAATGGGAGGAGGAAAATATCGCGCTATTTTCTAGCGCTACCTAGCAAATCGCGCTGTTTTCGCACGCTGTTTTGTAGCGCTATAGTAGCAGCAGCCATTTTGTCGCAACAGGCTTTTGGAGCCCCTTTGCAGTAGGAAATTAAAAGCAATCGTCGGCGAAGGCGAAGCTCGTATCTAGTTCGATTACGTGTTTCACGCGCAACAACGTGACATTCGACGATCAATACGCATCGGCTATTTATGTCTTTTCTTTTTACCTGGACAGAAATGCTCGAGCAACGTGTTTAAAAACGCACACAAAAACCAAACGATTAAAGCAAACTCATCAATCCTCGACAAAGAGCAGGAAAGTGTTCGAGCTTCGAAATTGCGGATATTTCTAACACAAAACTGTTCCTGCACAAAAACACTATTTAAAAAGTATCGCGTTGCAGAAGTAAGTAAATAAGTATTATCTGAAAAAAAAAAGGTTGAATCTGGATAGATGACGTAACACATGACGAGTATAGACGATCTCTGCCCCTACGTCATTGATACGTACCGTCGCCGCGCAAAGCATGGTGGTGGGCACTATCAGGTTTATGAACCAATGAGAGGACGCGTTTTTCCCGCTTCATGACGTCCACTGCAAGGTGTAACCTCGAACCAGTATTCTCGTGACGTCACATGTTTGCACACAGAAAGTCATCTACGTGCTCACCCACGCGCTATGGGGCCACGAAGTTATGATGGTTCGTCATTCCTTATTGCGCTTAATGCTGATTTTGCTTCCTAGTATGAGCAGTTACGACATCATGTTGTTCTGTTAACTACAGTATTACAATATTAACAATATTAAATATTAACAGTATTAAAGAAACGTTGAAATAATAAGCACGAACATTTAGATCACATTGACACAAGTGGAACGTACACGAATACGTTAGTAAGCAGATACACACACACAAACTTTCCTGCTTGACCGAAAAAACAAAACTAATAAGAACAGTCAACGCATTCACGATTCAATTTTGCTGTGAATTCCTGTTGCACATGTTTTCTTTTCTTTTTCTGGTTACACACACTATGCATTGAATACATTTCTTTTTTTTTTAAGTACGACTAATGCTTACGTTATAAAACACTTAATACTCTTGAATGCGAAATACAGACTGTGAGTCAGCAGTTGCTCTGGTGCCGTGTGCTTGCAACGTGTACGCGTCGTTGATTGCAGTTTGGAACATCTTAAGATTGCGTAAGGACCGAACATAAAATTAAGCGGGAGGGTTTTTGTGTATAATTTTCATTCGTGATGTCTCAACGAAAAAAAAGTAACAACTTGAATCAAATGAATTCAAAAGTGTACGCAATTATTTACTAAAATAATGTAAATGCGCATAAACAAAATACAATTTTGTTCATGAGCACCATAAAAACACCAATCAATAAATTAACTCAATTAAAAATTAAATTAATTCGATAAATTAAAACATAAATTAAATAAACATTGTTTAATTAACTACAGCAATTCTAATTACGCAAAGCTCACATCAAACCGTCACGCCGAAGCGTTAGATAAGCCTTCTGAAGTAACAGCCGCATAATCGGATAGATCAGAAAGAACCCCACAAGACGTTTCTCACTTCTTCCTTTTTCTTTTTTTTTTTTTGCAACATTTCCTGAACATAGCAGCATTCCCAGTTACCAATCATATTGACACTTTGAAAGCGAATCACGGAATGAAATCCCGCCACGAGGAAAAGCAACGAATGCAAAGTATACTGAGAATCTTTAGAACGGAGATGATATCGGCGTGAAGTGAGGAAAACAAAAAGACATCTAAGATCAGCGGGAGTGGTCTCGCCCCTTTTTCTTAAAACGTCCTTTCCTGATACTGCCCACGTATAAAAACGGAGCGCACTTCCACTTTCAAGCACATTTCGTCCCTTCAACGCAGAACGGTTCGGAACAGGTCCCACAATGAACGCTTTTGTAAGTGTCCGCCTCTTGTGATATATACTGTGGTCGAACTTTCTGTTTCTGTCCAACTCGTTAGAACGGGTGACAACGTCCAAGAGTGTCCGCCATTGAGTAACGCACGGTGGAGTGGGACGCTTTTTTTTTTATCCAGTCCCCTTACACCCCTTACACCACGATCTCCCCTCCCTATCCGCTTCGATATCGATATCGATTACGCATTGTGGTAGAAACATCAGTAATTCGGCGGCTTCTGCGCGTCATTACAAGGGTGTTAACGATAATTGAGGACGTATCCTCATCGGTCCTCGTAACTGCACGTTGTCCGTTGGGGCAAGTTTTTTTTTTTTTTTCAATTGTTCAAGTAATGGCGCGATGGCTTTTGAAATATCGATATATCTATACATCTTTTGAAAATGCCGGTACAGCGATAAAATATCGGTAGGCATACAGATAGTATATCGATATACCGGTATTTTGAGATGAGACATAGGTATATCGACGTTTGAAAAGTCATAAATATCAATATTTTAATCGCTGTTATCGATAATTTCTTACGATGTTGATATTTATCGATAACGAGAGTTTCGACGTTTTTGCATCACTACTAGTGGGACTGGGTACTGATAACCCGTTGCTTCACGTCACGCGCTCAATTACGATCACGAGCTAATTGGATAGGTAGAAAAGTTGATTTCCACATAAGCACGAGGTATGTCGCTGTTATTTCAAACCATGCAAAGGCAAAAACATCACGATAATTCACTTCTTGTAACTAAAAAAAAATAATAATAATAAATGAAGCCCATACGTTGCTCTAAGAGCCTCTAATGACATTTTTTTTATTTGATTTGGCTTTTTTTATTCCTTGGAAATAGTATAATTGAAATACATCGAAACATCCTGTACGTAAGCGCACCCCACAGTCGAAAATGAAGCATGTTTTGAAGACGCCTTCGAACAATTTCATCGAAGAGTTCACTTGTGAAATATATGGTTTTATTGTCATCCGATATAAGATAATAATTTAAAGAGATTTATACATTCAAATAATTTATTTTACTATTGCTTTATCAGCTTTATCAGGTGCGTGCATCAGGTGCTTCGTGGGCTTGCTTCTTAGTAAAATAAATTATTTCCATGTTTCAATTACTTTAAATACTGATCTTATTCCCTAGCGCTGTGCTAGTCGTTTCGCATTTTTGCTTGCTAGTTTAATAACTAGTACTAATAACTCTGTGTACAAATAAGTGCAATAAGCATGAGCGCGTGTAAATAATTGTGCTAATAAATCGGGCACGTAGCAAGCGACACAAGAAATACTGCGCAGATACGTCATGAGACATTTTGAAGCCCTCCACAAACTCACGCTTCCACAGAAGATTTCTACTTATGATTGACATTTCAAATAAATAAGGTACCGATAAGCTGGCGATAAGATACCGATCCCAAGACGGCAAATGCCGACAAATCAAGAAAACTTGTTCACCACGCCTACCCCGTCCCTTTCAGGTTGCCATCCTCGCTGCTCTCGTCGCTTCCGTTCACGCCGGTGGCTTCGGAGGACACGGCTTCGGCTTTGACGGAGGCTTCGGATACGGTGGCGGCTTCGGCCACGGCTACGGCCATGCCCACGTGGGACCTGCTCACGTCCACGGCGGACATGTGGGCTTTGGACACCCGCACAAGGCGCCCGTTCTCACCTTGGGCGTCGTGAAACAACCCGTCGCCAAGCAGCACTTCGTCTCCAAGGCAGTCGTGAACCACGTGACATCACCAGTCACAGCTGTTAGTCACGCGGTTGCCCCGCTTGTTAACTACCACGGCGACGTCAGTGCTGCCGGCGGCTTCGCCACTGGAGCTGCCCTCGGAACAGCCGCTGCTCTGCGCGCCGGAAACGCAGGGTTCGGCGGCTTCGGCCTCGGAGGAGGTTTTGGAGGCTACGGTCTCGGTGGAGGCTTCGGCGGCTTCGGTCTCGGCGGCGGATTTGGCGGCCTCGGGGGAGGCTACGGCCTTGGATATGGTCTCGGCGGAGGCTACGGCCTCGGCCATGGAAGTTTCGGAGGATATGGTCTCGGTTATGGCAAGGGATGGTAGAACTTGAGAGAATTGTGACAGAACATAGTATTCACGTATGGAAGGAAGTAGTGATTGTGCGTATTGTGTGACATTGTGTGAGAGGATGAGTTTATCATTGTCATTTGTGCATTCAGCATTTGTCTGCATCTGCGAATTTTGATGGTCAAATAAACAGTTAAATGCTTAAAAATGCTGAGCAGAGTTGATCCAACACTCGCTTTCCGGATGTGCTCGACATACCTCTCGTCAAGATGCCGCATTAGTTCATCGAATGCGCCTCGATGTCGCTTTTACAGCGCAGTGGTGTTACTGCTTGAGGCAAGTTGACTCTCCCCACTGCAGTCACCGCGGTGTTGTAGAAGATCTAGAGCTCATTCTTCTCCATTGCCCACACTACCAACCTTCCCGAGCCGTACTCTCCGGATCCCATAACGAGCTGGACTCTCGCCCCTTCTCTCGCACAAAATTGCTTGGCCCCTGGCAACATCCAGCCCACCAACGCTCTGCCCTCAATGCTCTCTACACCCTCTGGACACCATAGGACTTCGATCCTTATTGTGAAGGGGCTCATTATTTCATTCCCCGCATCACCACCAGCAATGGGGCAGAGCGTCGCCCCTGGCGATGAAACTCCCCATTCCTAATCGCGCAAAAAACTTGTTGTTGTTGTTGTTAAACGAAAAACACGCTCACTGGATGTTAACATTCATTGCATGCTCTCTACGAGGGATTGAGACCGTTTCTCCAAAGATGTATACCATAACCTGAAGCAACGGGCTGGTTCGAATATGGATGACTTTCCTGCAGTTCTGCAACAACTCGTGCATGAAGTTTCGACTTCGTTATCGAGCTACGGCGACGTCGACACTGGTGCAACTTTACTATGGTCACAATCGAACGGGGAAAGAAATTCATGGTGTCGTATTTCTCCCAAGTCACCCGACTTCAAGTCTCCCGGGACGAAACAACCGGTTCACGACTCCCAAGATGATTTTTCAGGGCGAAGGTCATTATTGTTTTTTTTTTTTATAGGTTCGGGTTAGATTATCACACATTGTAGGGCTGGCGGTTGCGGGCGCGACGAAGTAGCCTGCGCTTTAACGAATTAAGCGACCTAAGGAAAGGGTGCTAACGCGGGGTATCGAGCCTGGCTTACGTGTTTGTTAATACGAGTAATAGTTAATAATTCGGGGTTTTACGCCGCGAGACAACGGAAATCATGAGCGACGCCACAGCGGTCGGTCTGTGGATTGCTTTTGCCCACCTGAGGGTTCTTTAAACGGAGACTTCTTAAAGGGACCGAAAAGTGAATATAAACCTATCGAAACTTTATGTTCAGCGAAAAGCTTGAACCTTCAAAAGTTCAAGTATCAAAGAACTCCACTAAAATCGCTGTAGTTTTTCTGTATTCCAATTTTCATTAATTGCATGTCCAGGGACCTAGTCAGACACCGAGCAGTCTGTCAACAATTGCGTGACCCCGCACCATATGTCGAGGACCCATGTAATACGTGTGCTTCCGGTCGCTAATCCGGCGAAAACGAAAATGGCAGTGGACTTTTGTGACCACTTTTTACGCCGAGAATGTGGAGCCTCTTGAACATGAGTGCGCTGGAATTCTGCATTCGAGAACTGTCGCTCACAGAACTTCGTGCTTTAGCGTGCTGGAAAGTGTGTGCCACTGGTGTGTGCTTCGCAGTAGAAGATTACTCGTCCAGAGATTAAGCGGAGTCACATTCGTGTTCACCAGTAGCTCATCGTGCCGTGAACATCGACTGGTTTGTGAAATTTCCATGTATCAGGGAGGAGCACTTGTGTAAGCCGAAACAAGCGCTGTTTTTTTTTTTTTTTTCGTCGTGCAGGTGTTCACGTGTGAAATGCAAAGTGTGGAAAGCGGACAGCCAATTGCATCACAACTAACGAACATTTCGAAATGCTGTGCCTTGGCACCGAAGTACTGCAAGTGTCTTTTACATACATCCGAGAAACTGAACAGCATTGCTACACACCCGGCAGCGCCTGTGGTCTTTACGCGCTACTTGAACGCCAAACTGGACGGAAAACCCTTATTTCTGCAGGAAATTCCGTTATATCATCTGTCGGCCATTCACAAGAAGGATATGGGATGCTCCGAGAAAATACAATAGAAAGTCTTCCACTAGATATCGATCTGCGTCGTGCATGCTATTTGGTATGCTTTCCCATCAGTGCGCAGACTTGTAGAAATGTTGATGTCAGCAAATTTTCATTTCTTGCTTGATGCAGGTTTTTCTCGTTGCTTTTTCTTTGCTGTCACAGCATATTATAATTACTAGTTTGTTCCTGGAGGGTTAAGTAACCTGGGGGCTAAGTGATCTTGAGGGTTAAGTAATCTGTATTTGTAGGTTATACTAATGTCTTGTACATATGAGCAGTAAAGAAGATAATTTTCATCAGTGTCATTCAGCTGAACTGTGTTCATAGCCTTTTAATATACTTCTTATTGTCCATGTGTCCAAATGCCAATTAATATTTGAACCAAGATTGGGATTTAACACTTGATTAACTCTGTTTTACTAAAATTTGTAAACTAACTTTCTAACAACTAACATTTGTAAAGAAGGACTTGAGGGCTGACTTCAAGTATTATCAACCCTTCGGATCTGGGTACAAACTCAACCATGCAGCATTGGTGTGCATAATAGTCAAAAATGGTAAAATAATTTAGTGCATAAGTTCTCTGTTTCTGTAATTGAGATGTACTTTTGTAAAGTACTTTTGACAGCCACGCGTACTGCTACTGGCTTCAGTGTACACGACAAATGCATCGTAACATTTAATTGAAATATAACATAAGAGCAGAAGCAACATTTTGTCACAACTGAAACTATATCTTTCTTCTAGAGATTTAAGAAACAGAGTAGGACTTCTTGCCCTCTGATGTTTTGACGTACTTGATAGAATTGTAAAACCTGCAACAAAAATAAACAAGAGAAGTATAAACAGTTTTGTCTTTCCCTTTTGAATTTAACAAGTTATATTTCACCATGTGTGCACTTTTGTGTTCTCTTGCTGATGAGAAAATTACAGGAACAATAATGCTGCAGATAGATCCAACAATGACCTGTCATCTTCATCTGGATGAGAACTTTTCTTCACGCGTGCTAAGCAAGACAAAAGAAATCTAGAATGAAGGCTGTACAAAAACAGAAAATCTCCGTCGACTAAAATTTTATATATGTGGATGCTACCACATCGTGTAGTTTCCGTCCAAAAGTACAACTAGACAAGGTTGTTTGGTTGTTGTTGGTAAGTTGTCGGCATGTTGATATGCTACACCGTTATAGCACATCAATATAGATGAGGGGCAAACACAGTAGACAGCGTGATGGCTG
This sequence comes from Ornithodoros turicata, assembly GCF_037126465.1. Taxonomy (NCBI): domain Eukaryota; kingdom Metazoa; phylum Arthropoda; class Arachnida; order Ixodida; family Argasidae; genus Ornithodoros; species Ornithodoros turicata. The sequence continues at coordinate 233,108,563 of NC_088201.1, forward strand.
CAAACTCTCAATTGAAGATTTATTCAACAGAACAAGAAACTGACAGCATAAGTAGAAAAAGCATAAGCAGTGCCCATGCAACGCAGGACCACCTTAACCTAGGAGAAGATAGGATTGAGAGAGCAATAAAGACAAATGACCGTTGTGTCCGAGATAGGGGAACTCTGCAAATTTAGGACCAATATGATGTAGCCTTGTGTGGCTCACTGCAGCTGCGACACGCTTTGAACTATTCCAGTATACGGGGGCTTCAAATACAATGAACATTCGCTGTTTCAGTGGGTATTCAAGTGCAGAGGATGCATCTCTAGAAAATTAATTAACGTTCCCTAGTGATAACTGTACCTCAACAGGAAGTAGTCCTCTACCCTTCAAAGAAGCTAGTAGTTCTCATGGGTTTCTCCTCCTGCTGTTGGTGTCATACTAATGTTCTGCACCTGCCCAAAAACGCTAAATTTGTCACGAAGTCTGCAACAAGTAACAGATCTAGTGATTCTATCTGTGGACTTTGCATACCTGCTTTCAGCTATTTCTGTCAGGTCAACTTGAGCGCCTGGATCACACACACACGAAGCAGTTTGGCGCCACTTCAACACTGGAAGGCCCTAAAATAAAATTTGTTGATGTTGACAACGTTCAGTACGGGACAAGTAGGACAACATAAGTTAAATGGAATTGCTATATTATAATTTATACATGCGTGACACCTGCACATTACCTAAGAGGTTGTGTTGAACTCGTCACCTCGATGAAGCAAAATCACTGGTTACTGAATGACAGCTTGCTTCGGACGACTTCGCAATTCGCCTTCTACGTCATCTTCGTAGTCATCGGCAGCAAAATGAGCTCAGCACAAACGACACGACTGCTGTATCAAATAGCAGAGTGCTTGGAACCACATTTGTTTCCGCGAACTCTGATGTGGAATCTTGTGGTAGGAAACGCCCGTAGTCGGAGATGAACGAAGATGATTTTTGCATCCCCGAACACCTAAACTACGCCAGTCGGTCTCTCGAATACATGACACAGCAGCCACAGACATATCATTCACCTCCATTTTCTGCTTCGCGCGACCAGCATGACCACCCACGATGTAGACAATAAACCACAATAAACGCCTAGCAGATGGCGTTGCGGATCGTAGCTCGTAGCGGCGGGAGCGATGGAGTATCTGAATGCTTTATTAACGCTTTATTAATGTAGAAACTTTGTAGAAACGGAGTGAGCGTCATTTTTAAAATGGCGTTTAGCTGTAAGATTCTGCGCGTCAACTTTGTTCTCTACAAAATTAACTGTCACGTGGTAAGGGTTGACCAATCATTGGAAGCCCTGAATCCGAAACCCAAGTTGCTCTTTTTCGCAGTTCGTTGGCAACACCGTCCATGTTCCTTCCAGCAAACTTCAAAATATTTATACCTAAAAATATGCCGAATTAAGAAGTAATGCTTTCTGTGTGTTAGCAAACAATGATGCTGCGCACGATGGTGGGGGAAAATAGGGGGGTTATTTTTCACTTTTCAGTCCCTTTAAGGATTAAAAAAAAAATAGGTGAACGTCATGCCGAACACGAATCGCTCCCTTGATGCCGAATATATCATTCGCATTCATTTTGTGTGCATAATTAATTCGTAAACGATGACAATACCAAACCGAAACCAACATGCAAAGCGCACAGTGGTTCGCACGGAGGAAGATACTGTGACGTCACCCAGCATTGCCGTCTGCTACAAAGCTTGCATTCTTCCATTCCGCATGACGTCAGCAGTCTTGCTTTCAGCGCCCTCTTGTTTCACAGAGGCGAAGCGCTCACTTCGTAACAATTCGTTGCAATAAAGTCTGCGCAATTTTTGGAAACTCGTTATTTCTCCTGACACCACAAGGATTACTGCTATATCACATTATTTGTGGTGATTTTGTTGCGGAGCCCCACTTAACGCGCGATGAAAGCTCACCACACGGCACCCCCGTATTCAAGGTCCCTCGCGTGCCTGCGCAACTTGTATCAATCTCCCACGTTGCTGGCGTCATCCGCCGGGTTCGAACCCGCGATCCTGGTGTCACAAGGTGACTTACGTGTTTGTGTCGTCCGTGTTTGTTAACCTGCCTCGGTTAATTGCCGTTGTTTATGTTGTTTCAACCTGCGGTAGCGAACAGAAGACACGTAACGCGGTGGCGGATAAATAAGCGCTATTTGTTTTGCGAATTTATAGCGCTTACTCTGAGTCAGGATACATCTACCACAGGGTCAACCGCCACGACTTCTATGCGCCTCCACGTTACACGCCGTGTACTCTATGCGTTGCGCGCTTTATTCGCTTGAACCGGTATGCACTACTTCAACTACACTCTAAACCCGGTGGCGGATAAATAAGCGCTTTTTTTTTCACATTTATAGCGCTTACTCTGAGGCCGAACATAACCGCCACAGGAGGTAACCGCCACGGCTTCTATGCGCCTCCACATTACACGCCGCGTGCTCTATGCCCCGCGGCTCCTATACGCCCCCACGCTTATGCATTGCGCACTTTGTTCGCTTCAACCGCTATGCACTACTTCAGCTATCTGCTATGTTTCCAATCACCACACTTCACACAACTGTGTGGAAAGCAAATTCAGTACATCTTTATTGGCACGCAACACACAAAGATCATGTACGGCACCAATACTTCTGGTATCTATATCGGGCCTCCTGGTGCATTTCTGACAAGACAGTTGTTTTCTTAAGCTACTGGACTTTCACAACAGGACTGTATAAGAGCAATGCGAGTGCGGTTCTTGCAGGTGATCTTGTTGAAAACATGTGCAAAACAGAAGAACATTAGACCTTTTTCTTTTTTAAGGCTTGAATCAAAATGCATTGCTCAGATGGTGAATTACATACAACAGCAACAGACATTAACTCCCTGCCGACACCACCTCCCTGCATCGCTCGGAATCTTGTCGAATTCATAGAGCGGACAAATTGATAATCCAAGAAGTGGTGAGTCTACGCACATCCTACAGCCTCACCTCCAAAAGATTCACGGCATCCCTGTACATTTTTGCGACTCGAGGTGTTAAAAAAAAAGAAAGGAAAAAAAAGATGTGCTACACGACAGCTACACTTTGCAGTGTTGCCTCGGCTGCTTGCTTTCATTCAGCGTCGCAGTGTGAAGGCGACGTAAATTTTAAAGATCACAGTGACATGCACAAAGCAACGCCGACCTCTAGCAACCATGGGAAAGAGGTTGGCGTGTGGTCCAAGGCATGGAGGAAGGTTAGTTTATTATTGATACTACTATCTACGACACCTTTAGAAATTGACCATAGTCTTTTTTTACAGTGGAGTTGGATGATATGCTGAACGCCATTTTCCAGCACTTTTCGGTACCTTAAAGGATTATCTGCTGTGAATTGCATTGTTCTTAATCTACCTCTCACATGTAGTGCACTGATTAGCACAGCACGCGTAAACCGGTTCCAACCGATTAATGTCGGTTCAAATCGTTATTTTGGTTGCGCTGAACCCCAGAACCGGAACTTGAACCGAACCCCCAAAAGAACGGTTTCGAGCCCTGGATTTTATATGCTCACTTACTTGCTAATCAGGCTGACTGATGTGACGATTTTCCTTATTTCGCTAACTCTCACAAGCTAAGCGTAATCGGATAGTGATATTAAACGGTAGGAACGACTTGTTTATTTACACACGGTAAGCGAGACTACACTTCTTCAGGTTATAGAAATATAAACATGGTACAGACACATATATACAAGAGAGAAACTAATGTTCTGAGGCTGGAACAACATCGAAGGGACAGATACACACAAAGCCTCAAATTGCCTAAGAACGAATTTCTTAGGCAATAATTAATTATTTAATTAGGCTAAGAATTTCTTAGGCAATTTGAGGCTTGGTGTGTATCTGTCCCTTCTATGTTGTTCCAGCCTCAGAACATCAGTTTCTCTCTTGTTCAACAGGTACCGCTTGCGTCGTTTTCCGTCGTATGAAAGTGTGTATGGGTGAGCAAAAAATGTAAGAGTGAAAGGAGGGTGAGTGAGAGTGAGTGGCTGGTTTGTCGTCCCTTCAGATGACGCACCCCGAAAGTCGCTGGAGAGGCGTGTTAGCTTAGCTGAATTGGTAGAGCCCTGGACCGATAATCCAGAAGATGTTGGTTCGATCCCTACAGCTAGCTAACCTTTTCAGTGACTTTCATCTTTCATCTTACATACATACAGTTGACGAGGGAGTTCTGGCATGAGGGGGTAACTGGGTGACGGCAAGGATACAAATGCAGGTAAAAATAAAAAGAACATAAATACAAACGAAGGGGTATGAGAAGCGCAACATAACGCGAGCCCAAGGACTTACACACAGGAAACGAGAACACATCTAGGTGACGTTCCAGGAATTAAGGATAAAAAGGGGGTTATGGCGACGGAATCAGGACACAGGGGCGGAGTACAAAGGTGACCAGTGGACCGTGAGAACGTGAACACAGAGGTGGTCTCAAGAGGGAGACAAACCAAGAAAATGTGGAAATGGATCATTTCCATATTCGCGTCGCCTTGGTGACGGAATGTCGAACGTCGTGTCTTTCCCCCCAATAATGGTGACGCGCGTTTCGAACTGGCACGTTGCGTGGGAAAGTAGCGAGATAAGATTGGAAGAAGAATGTGGAAGGAGTGAAAGCGCATTGTGCTCGTTACCAGACCTCAAAAGTCCGCGTAACCTTGAAACCTATTATCTCCCCACAATGAACATGACAGTCTCCCGCAGGTGGGTCCATAGCGATGTTTTCCACTCAAAGATGGCGGACTCAAGGGCTGGGCATGCGCATACGCGTTGTAGGAAATGGTCCATTGGAGAGTGTGTGTTGATCATTATTTCATTTTACTTGAAAAATAATATTTACCGGATAAATAATCGTAGTGGGCGTGCGTGGATGTTCAAACCATGAGCCTTCAGAGACTGGAATTTCGCAATTAAAAAGGATTCGCTATTTTTGCGCTTCATGTCACGGCTATAACCTGATTCAAGGATAACGATAGGGTAACGATAATATTGTGTAAATAAATAAGTTGTTCCTACCGTTTAATATCCCAAGCAGCAAAATGTACTGAAAGTCGAGTGCAATGGGGGTGGACGGGTAGGACGGGTTGAACAGACTCGTGAAACTAAAAAACATTGATAAGACACATACCGTCCACCCCTATTGCACTCGACTTTCAGTACATTGTGCTGCTTGGGATCACTCTTTCCATGACTTGAAAACACGAGACGAGGTAGGGACGTTAACGGACAAACACAAACACGGGTTTGAGCTGAGTTTGAGACAGCTGAGTTTGAGACTGTTTGTGTTTATCTTTTATCGTCCCTACCTCGTCTCGTGTTTTCAAGTTATGGATCGTCGCCACCAGCTCGCTTGCTACCTAACTTTCTTTTCGTTAGCACTCTTTGATTTACTCACCACCGAGAACTTGTCATCACCTATTTTTTCCTTTCCTTCGGAACCGAATATTTAGGAATGGCAATTTTTCGTAATACTGACTACGGTCTACTTTCCGTCATACAATGACTTGCAAGACTAGTGTGAGCGTGTTCATAGTACATTTCAAACTGTTTTTTTTTAACTTCGGAGACAAAGAAAGCGTCGCGCCTTTTGGAACAGGAACACGAAACCATATCGGAAACGCGACGAGATATCACCATGGTAATCGCACTCCAAACGTACCGCCGAATTTTTCTTTAAGTATTTGTGCGGTATGTGAAACATATTGTCACGAAGCGAAATGCACCGGCGAGTCGTCGAATGAACAGCAAACGGTTTATTAAACTACTTGGTAGCAAAAACACAAGAGTGATAGCTCTCTGAACACAACTGAGTCCAAAGCACGAATGAATGCTCCAGCCTGGAGCGCACAAGCATTTAAGCGCCGCGCCGAAAGGTCCAGAAACAGCACGTGCGTTTCCCAGAGAGCAGGCGATGTGTCTGGAAACTTCTTGCTTGTTCTTTAGCACGCGCCGGGATGAGATGTACCGTTTCGTGCCTGCCCTCGAAGTTTCTCGAAGACAATTCGTGGCAATATCAGGCAAAACATAATTACCATACCTTACACAGGTTGCCGAATGCTATCTAGCTATTTTCTGGCATTATACACGTTGCACTGTAGTTACCTGATCACACCCACAAAATGAAGAAATAATCTCATTTGGGAGTCAGTGTGTGCCAACATTCTTATTAATGCAATTTTGCGGGGAAGATGAGTTCCTCAAGAAGAGTTTACCAAATGAGATAACTTAGGTAATGAAGCATTTACAGAAGAAAAAAATGCAAGAAGCAGTTACAGAAAAATAAAAAAATGAAACAAAAAATGCAAGTCGGCCCTAAATATGTCGAACTCTGTAAAAAATGAATTCATTTTAAGAAGTACAGAGGGCGTTGCACAAAATTTTCAGATGAAGACGCCTGATGAAAGTTTGTGTGTCATTTTACCGAATGGCGCTAAAGGTTTTGCTGTGTGCAATTTCTTTCCAAGAAGAAAACTCAAATAAACATGGGTCCGCGCCTTCACACTTAACTCGCCACTAGACATGTACAAGAAACTCAAAAACGTATTTAAGATAAGATAATAAATACTGACCTTAAAATGTAATTAAGATAGAGTATAAATACATGAAAATTAAAGTAATTAAGGCAGAGTACGATATACTTCAAAAAGTATTTGAAATACAATTAAGATACTATTCATCCTTGAACGCAAAAAGTCACCAGTCACTGGTCAATTCGGCGAGTCGCCTCCATGTGACATGAATCACCTAAAACACGCGTACTATGCAAGCCGTCCCTGTGTGATAGGAGTCATCTAAACACAAGTCCCAAAAAGATGACAAAGAGATATCATATAACTCCACTAAGTATATGTGACCCAGAACAAATCAAACGTCTAGCAGGTCCCTGCCCGGCGTGGTCAGAATTCGGCGTTACCAAGTCAGGGCACACATAATAGAACCCTCACCCGCCAAGGATAAGTACATACGGGGCAAGATCTCTAAATGGAGACATCCGAGAAGGGCCAATGTCCGGGTCAAGTCCGAGGGATTCAGGGAATTTCCACTGAACAAGCAAGATAATGGAAAGACGAGACACAGAAAGTTTGAGAGCGAGATGTCAAATATGTAATTAGAGTATCGAGTAGAAAATACCATAAAATGTATTTTAAATAGAGTACAAATACACAAACAAAAAATATCGAGTAGAGTACCAAAATACCGCAAATTTTATTTAAAATACAGAATTTTAAATACAATTTGCGGTATTTTTATTTTAAACATTATATTTAAAATGTTTAAATATTATTTACTTTACATATTTTAAAATAGAGTAATTTAAATACAATACTCCAAATACGTACAAGTCTGCTCGCCACTCCGATGAGGAGAAGGTATGAATGCCGTCACCGATGACGTCATAAGGAGAACTCGTTCTGGTTCTCCAGTCAGTGGGGGTCAGCACCTTGTCCCTTTGCCGCCGTAAACCAGTTTTGCCAGTTCTCCCCAGAAGGAGCGGCGCAGAGTCATTACCGAGCCAGGAGAATGGCTTTTTCAGGACCCCGAACAGCCGAGTAGCAGGCCAATATGAAAAAAAAAAGACAAACTTGTCCAGTCGTTCCGTTTACCGTTGTATGGCTGTGCGTTCTTCGTAGCATCCGCGAAAAAATTTGTGATGATCAATATGCCAATTTGTTAGTCGTGAAATGTGCCTTCACGTGTTGTAACCTTGGTACTTGTAGGATGCCCAGTAGTTAACTAAATGTTTTTAAACTACCTGATCGTAGTTAAAAAGTAGTTATCAACTACTTGCAGAAATGTAGTGTGCAACTTCTAGTTAAACTACTATTTCAAGTAGTTAACTACAGTAGCAAGATTACTGCAGGCGCCAATTACTTCCTATTTTGCCGCAAGCTGTACACCACTATTGTGCTTCCTACTTTTACCTTGAGCTACTGCTTTGATGAGAACGGAGGTGCAGAGCAATTATGCCGTGCATGTGTACTAAATCTTCACTTTTATCATTGCTTGTGATTCGTATTTAGGTGTTCAATAATACTACAGGGTGGACTTAGGACTGCTCATTCTCACCAATGCAATTGAGAGTCAATCGAAACAGCCGGAAAGTTTTAATCTGTGTTATGGACGTCTAGTGTACATCCTGCTTCTGAGGTCGTAGCACGAAAATGGTGCCCAACGAGTGGTTGCTATCGAGGACGCAGTAACAAGGGCGGTATGTTAGAGTCAGTAAGACGAAAAATTAACACTGTGTCCCAGGGCAATGTCCGAGGCAACCTGGAGAAGATGGGCTGGGGGGTTAGTATGTTGACTAAAAAGAAAGGATAGCCTGGGAAAGAGACGTCTTGCTATTCTAAAGAAAGACCAAAAAGAAAAGAAAAAAAAACAGAAACGAAGAGAAGTCCTCTCTCCATCTGTCCACGTCTGTACGCCGCTCATAGCCACAGTTGCTTCGCGGCGCTAACACGTAATCGAAAAATAAAATGAACTCCTGGAGGTACGGTGGAAAGACAGCCGTTTTGGACCGTTGCTCTGGCCCACGTGACGGCGCGTGTTGTCAATCAAACCAAAGTTCAAGGAAAGAGAAAATGCAGCTTTTCGGCAGAAGTTCCGTAACACGAAAATGACGCTGCGCACTTTTTTTTTTTCTACCGAGAAAACTTGAAGGATAGATAGTGGGCGAACTTTCGACGTTCGTTATAGAAGGATGGCAGCCGGTTTCGTAGACGTGCGTTTACTGCTGCGCCGCAAACTCCGCATTTATCGTGAGTGACGAAGACGCGTTTGGAATGCGCAACAATGATTTTGAGGGTTCTTGCAAGACGCGCTTCACCCCACGGATTGCGATGTTCAGTGAGCCCTCCTTATTATGACCGCGGTCGTTCTCGAAAATTTTGGTCGTAATGCGGAATTGTCGTATTCACGAGGGGGATTTGCTGAGGGTTCGGTGGCATTGTTGCCCAGGGGTATGGTTGTAAAGCGCGTAACTGCGGTTATCGGGAGTTACATTACTATAGCGAGGGTTCGCGGTAATTTCGCACAGGATTGCTGTGTTCTCCACGTATGACGATGTACGCCAAAGGTTGTAGGCCCCGTGATATTCTCTCGTTGCACTGTACGTAAACTCACAAATACCCTTAAGGGTGTAAATGGCTTGTCCTATAACTCGCACCACTTTTTACACCGTATGGTCTGGAACACCTTTTTTTAGAGGGCGTATGCTGTGCTAAACACCCTTTGAATGGGTGCTTTTCCTTGGAAATGTCTTCTTTTGCACCCTTTATATACCCTTACACCCTTCTAAAAGGTTCTATAAAGGGTGCAGAGGACGGCGTTTTCAAGGAAAAGCACCCTTTCAAAGGGTGTTCTACACAGAATACACCCTCTAAAAAGGGTGTTCCAGATAATACAGTGTAAAAAGTGGTGCGAGTTATAGGACAAGCCATTTACACCCATAAGTGTGTTTTTCCGTTTACGGTGTGTCGTGTGGTTTCCTTGCTGCGGGTGTGTATGTCTCATCTTTTTCATCGTCATCCCACTAACGTACTAACACACAGCCATTCAGGTATGGTACCGCAATTGTTGCGGTGAATCACCGGTGTTCACCGCGGTGAATCACCGCAACAGTTGCGGTGTAGTTGTCGTTGCTGTTGTTGCTGTACAAAAATGAGGTTTTCCATTGGGACCCGGAGGAAAGACAACAGCTTTGAGTCTAATTGAGAGCCGCATCCTACATGTGAAATGCATACAATGGAGACACGAGCAATGCATATGCAGGGCGTTGCAAAGCGTCGGTGCTTTTCTATGCGGCGGAGCAGCACCTAGAAATCGGCGCTTCCAAGTGCACGGACCCCGGGTTTTTCGGACATGCGACGTTTCCGACGTTTCTACCATAAACTGTTGGCGCCGTCGCAGTGGGGGCGCTTCTGCGTTCATATGCTTTCAAATTTCGATGGGGTCATTGTGAAATGGAAGCGAGCAGACAGATAGAAAAAAAAAGAAGAAAATACGAAGCAAATAGTTCAAAAGCCGAAGCTAATTTTTGCGTTCACCCATCCCCGTTACAGGTATAGCCCATGTGCAGATACACCGGGTGTTTCACGTAATGTGTCACAGAATAGACGTTGAAAAATCCACCTTGGATTGTCACTGGTGTTTGTATTAGACAAACTTTTGCCGTGAGTAGCAAGTACTTGACCGATTTTCAGTCGCGAGAAATAGCGTTTTGTGAATTGAACTCTGAAATTCGCCAAGTCAGCGGAATGTTTTTTTTTGTCCGTTTTTCTTTTTCTTTGTGTTGTTGTCGTCTGGAACAGAAAGGGCATTTCGTCTTTATCCCCCAATTTCGACGCACAACACATTCCACTATACCAAAATGGCAACAATAGCTGACAAAAAACAAAAAAGAAAAACAAAAGAAAAAACAAAAAAAACGGAAATAAATAGTAAACTTTGCTGTGGTGCACAAATTGTCGGCTGCGTTAGTAATTCCCTCAAGTAATGTAAAAAGAAACAATATTTGAAATTAATGAAATAACGTAAAAAGACACCATGATTCTGCGTTTCAGCTCCCTCTTCCAGGCTTCTGCCGATACCGACATCAAGGCTGAAACGACACGGCTATCTGAATGAACAGTGAGGAAATAAAAAATAAAGAAATAAAAATGCGGCCCATCGTCTCTTTCCTTAATCGTTATTTTTTTTTTTTTTTTTGCATACCTTGAAGGGGACTGCGCCCCCGGCAGTTTGTGCGAAGGTAGTTTGTGATGTTGTGAAATAAATCCTCAAATCTTCCTATTTCTAGGGGGGGGGGAAGCAGCGGGACGCACCCCGAAAGTCGCTGGAGAGGCGTGTTAGATTAGCTCAGTTGGTAGAGCCCTGGACCGGTAGTCCAGAAGATGTGGGTTCGATCCCTACAGCTGGCTAACCTATTCAGTGACTTTCATCTTTTAACATTGAGTTTCCACATTTCAATTTGGAAAATTCAATTTTTCGTGACTGAACAGTGAAAAAAGTGCTCTCAAAATACCCACAGTTCCTCAGAGAAGGATATTTAATTTTGTGACATACGCGGCTCGGATTAGGAGGTGTCACCCTTATTTGTTTGATGTCCAAGCTCGGGCCGTGTTCACCATGGAGACCGTCAACCAGCTGATCTTCGTCTATGCAGTCCTCACTGCTATACTGACTTCGTTTGCTTCGTTTTATGCCCTCTCACGAGAGAGGGGGTAGGGATATATTTACTAGAGAAAAGGAGAAGAAAAACGGGAGAAAGGTAAGCCAAACGGGATGTCGGCTTGCTACTCCGCAAAGAAACAAAATAAATGACAGAAGAATAAAATAAAGAAAAGAAAATAATTAAGAAATAAAGGATAAACTAACAAATGTTGAAAGAAGGATGAGGCAGATTAAAGAGAAAGATGACATAAAAAAAGGTGACTACAAAACGGTGAAAGAATGTTGAGATCGATCACAGAAGATGACTTTAAAAGGAAAGCATGAGGTTAATGCGTTGAGGGTGAGAGTGGGGCCAGCGCAACTGGAGTTCACAGGCTGTTCATTAAATCCTCTCATGGGCTTTATGTGTGCTGGTTCGGAACTACGCGCACACTCTAAGGAAAAAAAAAAGGAGTAAAACGGGGAGTAATTGCAGCTTCTACTCTCCTGGACTGCATTTTGGTCCCCTAACCCGACATTTACTTCCCAGGACGCCAAATAGTCACCCAACTTCGCGAATGGTCTTCAAAATGCAACAGACTGCGTCAATATGTCCAATTGTTGGTCAATTTGATGGCACAAGGTTTTATCACTCGGCTAACTTAGCAATTTTCCACCCACACAGAGTAGCAAACAGTTAGAGCATCTTTCTTCGCAAATTGTGCCCTATGTATAACGCAAGATTTTATATCACTCGATATATCACGGGTGACGATTTGCCTCAACATATTTTCATGCATGCACACGAATTATGTACTTCGCACTCATGCAACAGCGCGTTAAATCCAGTCTCCACTCTGTGACGTTCATTTACTCCCGTGCATTTACTCCCGAAAGGGACTTTTTTTTGTGGCAACGCATTTAGTCCCCAAAAGGAGTAAAAGTACTCTTTTTTTTTTGAGTGCATGTGCTAGAAGAAACACTGATTCGATCCAAAATTACAACATATAATTCCGGATTATTGGATTCTGGACACAGTTATTCGCTTCGACCACGGTTGCGGAGTTGCCACTCCGGAGTTGGAATGATTCCGGAATCATTCCAGATTTAGATGGAATTGGAATGGAATGGCGGAAACTGTCCTAGGAATGGGAATGGAATGGTCTTGGTGCCCCGGTGGCAGTTTTGGTTTCAACGTGCTGGTTTCTGCCCACCCTCGCACCCTTTGCACCGCACCTGCACACGGTGAAGAGTGAAATAACCTCGTCCTTGTGCTTTTTCCGTGCTTGGTGACGTCAATCTACTCCGTGCCCTGCTGGACCTGCCAGTAAGGTTACCGGTCCTTTTCTTTTATTGAGGGAATTAACGGAATGGGAATTGGGTCGCCAAGTCGTTCCAGGAGTAGGAACTGACCATACATTTTCATTCCGAGGAATTGAAAGGAATGGAATTATCGCAAATCTCCATTCCTCGGAATGAAATTGGAACGGAATGGGGTCTCCCATTCCGTCCAACCCTGGCCTCGATATCCGAAATCGACATGCGCCAGGGTGCTCGAGATTTTGCGTGACGTACTGCGTGTTTTGCGGCGGCAGGACTTACTGCGTTTCCCAATGGCCCGATTTCAGTAAACTGTAATATTTTCAGAACTGTTATCGTGCTTTTTCATTAGTGGACGACTTCCATACGGATATTGGCGGTTATTCGCGGGAAGAACCGATTTATGCGGGCACTTTCTTGTGAAAACGTACATATTAGCTGTCAAACATAACAATGAATGTTTTCTTTCATTACTCCCGCTTGAATGGTTCCCATCCCGATCGCGTCATCGCAACAGGCTAAAAATTGCAAAGTTCAGAACCAACTATGGTCATCAGTCGCTTATCATATACGCTTCCATGCACATTAAACCATTAAATGAGACAAAACATCAATATTCATAACCAGTCACTGTCTTCATTGACTTCATTGTCTTCAGTGGGCGCGGCATTTATGTAGCATGCCTTGTACTTAGTTCATATACCTGTGCATGTAACTTCACGATACCCTGACATAATATAATGACAACTTCATTTTTCGGGGTGTATGTGTCTGTGTTTGTATATATATATATATATATATATATATAAGTTCGAAAAAAGACGCGAAAACAGATTTTAGGGAAGTTACAAACACTAGTTTATTACATAGGGAGACGTTAAAAAGTAAAATGGGCAAGGGGTCGACGTTTCGACAGTGGCACTGTCTTCGTCAGGACAAAATATGCGTAGCTGGTTACACATTACTTAAATAGGTTTGGTACATGACGTCATAATCGGTACGGGCACCCCACAGGCGTTTGTCAATGAGTCAGATTCGGGAATATTCCAGAAGGTCAAGTCCGGGTGGTGATGTCATTCGCCGTAGGTCACTGTCCGCTTTGGGGAAAATTCCAAGCTGGATGAGCGCTGCTTGAAACTTTGCTGAAAAAAACGAGAACAAGAAAAACAGAAAAGAAACGAAAAGGAAGAAAGTGTAGCTCATCTAGGCGGCCAGATTTCTTACCGTTGAAAGTGCTCCCAGATCTTCGTTAATGGTTGATTGGAATTTGTAAATGAGATAAGATTCGCGTTGTTCCCTGCACCGATCTGAGCTAAAATTTGACTGGAGAATAAAAAGTGACACATTATTTAGTGCATGACCTGGTTGCTTGAAATGGCAAGACACCGGGAGGTTTGGCTTTTTTGTAACGTCAGATTGGTGGTTGTCGAACCTGATCCGAAATGATGTATAGTATCCTAGCATAGTATCCTTCGCCAATCGGAGCGCATGGGACAAATTTTTCCTCAGCCACGGCGGGTAACCTACAGGCGAGCGCGCAACCTGCACGATAATCTAGTTAGCTCTAAGGTTAGCAAAGCAGCGCATCCAGGGAACGGCTGTCACCGATGCGATGGTCGCAGGTGTGAAATATGCAAATTAATGCAAAGCACCCAAGTACTTAAAAGTACTAATTCAAATTTGTCCGTCAAAATTAATGGTGACTTCGACTGTAATTCATCTAACGTCATTTACGCCATTCAGTGCGGCATGTGCCAAGCACAATACGTTGGTCAGACTAAAACATCATTTCGGATCAGGTTCAACAACCACCGATCTGACGTTACAAAAAGGCAAACCTCCCGGTGTCTCGCCATTTTAAAAACCAGGTCATTCACTAAATAATGTGTCACTTTTTATTCTACTTTTAGCCTTGCTGCGCTTCTTGGGACTGCCTTCTGACTGGACATTCTTGGAACTTTCTTTCCTGCCTGTTTTTCTTTCATTTTTTCCTCTCCTTTATTTCTTTCGTTTATTCTCAGTTCATTTCTTCATCTTTCTATTTGTTTATTTTTCAGTTCCGTTCTTTTTCCTTCCTTTTGTTTATTTTTCAGTTTCTTTTTCGGAATAGCAAGCTGGCAATAGCCTGGCTGACATTTCCGTTTTCTTTTTTTTTCCACTCTATTAAACATATCTCCCCCTCTCCCGCGCTTCCTTCACCCGTCATATTCGTTACGTTTATTCGTTTGCGGACAGTGACAAAGACAGCCTACCGAACTTATACTTTGTCCACAAAAACAAGACAACACAGAAGTTCCTTTTAGAGCTTCAGCAGAACGTCTTTTCAGTATCTGTGCAGACACGGTTGAAGAAATCTTTGAGCGCCAGCTATAGCTGAAAGACAACCAAAGTGTTTAAGCTGTATGGTAAATATTCTATGCTTTTATGTTGTAAAACCGCCTTCTCCAAACTCGCTGACATTGCCACTCTCCTTCGTTTTCTCAGAGCCTGGAGTAGCCAGTCCCGAGTGGCTCGAGACTAACATCTCCATTTTTTCTTTTAAAAATCAATCAATCAATCAATTAATCTCAGAGCCTCAGAACTCATGAACGACATGTGAATTCGTCATGTTGGTGTAGTGTCTCTTCTTCCTGTCTGTCTTTCCTCTTTTTTTTTCTTTTGAATAGCAAGAGGGCTCTTTACCTGGCTAACCTTTCTTTTCATTTTTTTAATAAACATATCCTCCCCCCCTCCCCCCTGTACTCCAGGCGGCCGCGGACATTGCGCTCGGACACAGTGTTAATTTCTCTCTTACACTGTAAACTGAAAAACACCCTTATGAGTGTAAATCGCTTGTCCTATAATTGACTCCTCTTTTTACACCGTATGGTCTGGAACACCCTTTTTAGAGGGTGTATCCCGTGTAAAACGCCCTTTGAAAGCGTGCTTTTCCTTGAAAATGCCGTATTTTGCACCCTTTATACACCTTTTTAGGAGGGTGTTTAACGATCTTACACCCTCCTAAAAGGGTGTTTAAAGGGTGCAAAAGAGGGCATTTTCAAAGAAAAGCGCCCTTTCCAGGGGTGATTTACACGGAATACACCCTCTAAAAAGAGTGTTCCAGACCATGTACGGTGTAAAAAGAGGTGTCAGTTATAGGACAAGCGATTTACACCCATAAGGGTGTTTCTCAGTTTACAGTGTACTGACTCTAACATACCGCGCTTGTTACAGGGGCCTCGATAGCAGCCACTAATTGGGCACCATTTCCCTGCCACGACCTCAGAAGCAGGATGTATATACTGCAGCCGTCCATATAACACAGATTACTACAACTTTTCGGCTGTTTCGATGTGACTGTCAACGGCATCGATGAAAAAAAGGAGCATTCCTCAAGATATGCGCCCACTTCCTTGAAATAACGAGAAGCGTTCAAGCACATTCGCTTATCAAAAAACTACGGATGTCTGGCCACTGTTCTGTGCGTCCTGTTTTTTTTTTTTGTTTTTTTTTGTTTTTTTTCACGGCGAGCTTCCTGAGTTTCGCATATAGCGTTCTTCGACACTATAGCACTCGATAGATTTGAGCCTTTACACGTGGCGAGACACGCCTGACCCTTATTAGGTATAGAGGCGGACAAATATGCACTAAAAACCAGTGATGGCCACTAACTACTTCTACAGAAGCTTAACTAGAACTATTAACTACTTCGCGATGTAGTAGTTTAACTAGTAGTTCAACTACATTTAAGGGGAGGTAGTTCAAACTACTTCTTTAACTACTCCAATGTATTTTAACTACATCTGTAACTACTTAAGGTCGTCCATCAACACCAATACCATTCTATAGTGTTCTTGGACACCTAAATATCAATCACAAGCTGTGATAAAAGAAAAGAGGGGGGAATATATATTTATTGAATGGAAAGGTCTGCCAGACCAAGGTCGGCATGCTATTCCATTTAAAAAAATTCAAAAGAAAACGAAGAATAAATAGAAAGGAAAGGACGAAGAGGAAAAGGTGAGTCTCCGTAAAAAGGAGGAAAAACAAAAACGAAAAGAAAGAAGGGAAAAGGAAAAAAAAATAGCAACGAAGAAAGAAGAAAGAGAAGAAGAAAAAAGAAGAAGAAAGAAAACGGAGGTGAGGCTCCTGGAGCGCGCAGCTCAGAGCTTAGAGGCCAGGCCAGTGCACTTCATAAAGTGCAGTAAAGCAGTTGTGACGGCCCACTGTTGGTGCTGAGGCACAGGGCCAAGAAGTGCGGCCAGCGTGAGCTGGTTGTGCCCGAAACGTTCGAGGCAGCGGAAAAGGGTATCGCGATGGTTGGTGTACTTGGGGCAGGTCAGCAGGAGGTGTGATGTGTCCGCAACCACTTCGCAAGCATCGCAGAGGGCCGAGATCTGCCTCCCCATCATGCGCTGGACCGGTGGCGTGTATGCCAAGTTGAGGCGCAGTCGGTGGAAGAGTGTCTCTTGTGGTCTTTGGAGACGTCGTGGTGGGGAGAACTCCACCGCCGGGTCGATGGAGCGAAGGAGCGAAAGAAAAGAGTTAGTACATATGAACGGCACAATTGCTCTGCACCACCGTTCTCATCAAACAAGTAGATCCAGGTAAAAGTCGGAAGCACAAGCGTGCCGTAAAGCTTGCGGCAAAAATATGAAGTAGTTGGCCCCTGCAGTAACTTAACTACTGTAGTTAACTACTCGAAATAGCAGTTTAACTAGTAGTTGCCACTACATTTCTGCAAGTAGTTGATAACTACTTTATAACTACAATCACGTAGTTTAACTACTAGTTTAGCTACATGTACTTAACTACCGGCCATCACTGTTAAAAACTTCTGAAATATCCCTGCAACTACGCACTAACCATATTCAAAATATGCAGTGAAAAACCTGAATATACATATATACGCAATACTAAATGGTGAGAGTTGAAGAAGAGGCACCTGTACTGGGATCATCCTCACTTCCTCACTGGGGAACGTACATCCTCTGGCAAATGGACGCTATGAGACATAGGTTGTGTTCGTCCTTCTATGCTTAACTGTCTCATTCACTGGAACTTGATGGGTAACGTTTGAATACAACGCCAAAACCTCAGCGTTTCTTCAGGGATGGCCCGGTAAAATAAAGCAGTCTTCGTTATATTAACGTGCATTCTGCAACCGCAAACGTTAACACAACCGTGAAAAGAACACCGAGGCAATAAATGCCGCGGCTTTACAGAAACTTTACAGAAGGCTCACAGGCCGCAGCACGTCGTTGCCATCGCGGCTTCTCCCGCACCTGTTTTTTTTAAGGAGTAGCAAGCCGGCGCTTGCCTGGCTCACATCTCCTCCTTTTGTGTGAATAACCGTATACCCCCCATTTTAAATCGACCAAGGTCCTCCGATGACATTTTTTGGGTGATTTGTGAGTAGGACGTGGTACTTGAGCTATAACAATATTCTCTCTAAGCTGAGCATGATGCCCCTAGGTAATAGACGAGAGCTGCGTGATGTGATATTTTTTTCACAAGCTTGTTCGTGGAACAATGGATGCTCCCGCACTCTTGTCTGAGGTTTGGTTTTACGCCCCTCCATGGCTAACTAGTCTTCCTTCTACATTTTACCCTGGTTTCCCTTATATATGCACTCTGATTGTTCGAATGCAGTGTTCTTACAATGACTCCCAAAATAATGATGTTAATCTTTTCTGATTTTAAGGTTTTAGAACTGCTGTCTATTCTTGTTTTTGTGTCTAATGTGCGTTTTTTCTGTTTTATCTGTATTAATTACTGTATTGGTGTTTTGTCAATTAGAGTGCACCCGGTGTAGGCTTCAGCTGCTGGTGGGCACTGACAATAAATAAATAAATAAATAAATACCGCCCTCATTATTGGGGCCGCGATAGCAACCTCTAATGGGACATCATTTCTTTGCTACGACCTCAGAAGCAGGGTGTAGAGCAGATGTCCAGAACACAGACTACAACTTTCCGACTCTTTCCATAAGCTCCCAATACAATTCATGAGAGTGAGCAGTCCTGAAATATGCGGCCACTTCCTCGAAATAATGAGCAACGTTCAAGCACCATTCGATTATCAAAACTGCGGATGTCTCGCTACGTTCCGTGCATCCTGTTTGACATGGCCTTTGTTTAAACACAGCGTTCGTCGGCGTTCTTGATAGATTCGGTGCTCTACGTGGCCACACAATCCTGAACGTATGGGGTAGAAGCGGAAAATTATGTATCAAGGACCCCTGAAATACAGATGCATCTATACGTAGTAACCATAGGTCACGCGCACCATGCTCACTCTCAGACAAAAAAGGAGTACTTTTACTTCTTTTGGGGCCTAAATGCATCGCCACAAAAAAAAAAAAAAAATTGTCCCTTTCGGGAGTAAATGCACGGGAGTAAATGAATGTCACAGAGTGGAGACTGTACTTCACGCGCTGTTGTAAGAGTCCCAAGTACATAATTCGTGCGCATGCACGAAAATACTTTGAAGCAAACCGTCAACCGTGATATATCGAGTGATATAAAATCTTGCGCCTTACATAGGGCACAATTTGCGAAGAAAGGTGCGCTGTTTCTTACTCTGTGTGGCTCGAAAATTGCTACGTTGTCTCAATTGTGCAGCCTGATGTCGTTCAAATTGACCAAGGGCACATATTTACTTAGACTGTCGCATTCTGGAGACCGTTCGCGAAGTTCAGTGACAATTTGCAGTCCTGGGGAGTAAATGTCGGGACTAAATGTCGGGTTAGGGGACTAAAATAGGGAGTAGAAGCTGCAATTACTCCCCGTTTTACTCTTTTTGAGTGCACCATATGTTAAAAGCATAAACTGGCGCGAATGCAAGCGACCTGCCAATGAGGAAAATGAAGTTTGTGCATTAAAAATACGCAAAATAGACCTGTGTATTACCAGCCGGAGATGAGATGGCTGTATGGGGGGCGTATATCAAAAGTCTCTATACGCTTTCGGGCGCGTTGATGTTTGCCGAAGAGGGGTGTTTTTAATGCAGCGGTACGCAGCTCAATATCTTTGGATAGAAAGATGCAGTGGTACATTCTCCGTCTGCGTGATTTCAAGCAGTGTCAGCCATGGTGGTGTCGGTCGATCTCTGAGATTTTTTTTTTTCTTACCAATATATATTGAAGTCCAGCGCTTAGGAAGTACGTTGGCGGAGGACATAGCTGGAAATATCTTATATTCGTCTTTTTTTTTTTTAAAGATAATCTTCACTTCAAGACTGACCATTTCAAGCAGTCAGCTTCTTGGCAATTTTCGGGCCTTCTCTCTTCGTAGCCATTAAGGTCATGCAGTTATTTTTTCCCATACATATTGCTGATGTACCATGCTAATCACGCACAAAATATGAAGACAGACTTAATACTCTCACGTGGTAACTGATTTACAGTAACTAGGTACCCAGCATTGGTAATTTTTGCAGGGTCATTCCAGGCCAAATCAGCCAAAGGTCGTGCTCGTGCCCACCTTCAGTTTTGGTTCTAAAAATTATCATGGACTCCTTACTGCAAAGAAAGATACTTTTCCGAGTTTTACTGGGCTATTTCTGGGGTTATGGCTGCGCGAAAACCAGGGATGGGCATAAATACATTTTCTGAGTATTTAAATATAAATACAAAATACTTTGTTGAAAGAGGTATTTAAATACTCTGCATAAATACTTTTCGACATGAGTATTTAAATACAAAATATAAATACAGTATTTAAATACCATAGCTACTACCATAAATACTTTGAGGAAAATGTCATCTGGAATTACAGAAATAACGATAATCATAACAAATCAGCAACGAACAATAACATTTATTTGTTAGGTTATTATATTTGTTAGAACAAATGCTTGTATTAAATTTGAGGAAGATGCTTCGTACAACAAGGTATTTGGCTAGTCGCGACGTTGTCCGCAACAACAGTGAAAAACTTGCCATCTAAAATGGTTTGTCGCATCCGCATGGTAGCGCAAACTCTCCCTTCTTGCCAAAAGGTCAAATGCAGGGCAACTTTGAGATATAAGTCAGTATATACTGTATCTAGGAGTATTTACAAAGTATTTTGAAGAATAAATACCCGAAAATTGGTATTTAAGTATAATTATAAATATATTTTTCGAGTCTGTATTTAAGTACAAAATATAAATACATGTATTTATATTTGAAATAGTATTTTAATTACAATGTATTTAAATACTGCCCATCCCTGGCGAAAACTATGCTGCGAAAAAAAGTAACCGAGTGAACAGGGTTTTGCGTCTACGTGGACTTTAGTGACATAGAATGAAAGCGCGTGGCTCTAAAATTCTGACAATATCGAGTCGCTCCGCAATGGCCCATTTTCGGCCAGGGAGACAGAGCTACTTTTTTGGCGCTATTTCTTACAACTTTGCGCCTTGCTAAGGGCACCTTTTACACAAGCTGGAAGGGCCAAAAAAATTCAGTGTGTTGTTGACCTTCCATGCTTCAAAACCACACGTTTTGAAGACCGAGCGCGTAATACTTTTTGGCACATTTAATCCGAAATGTCGTACTTTTGGCAAAGTTGGCCGTTTTCAACGCCATTTTCGAAAATGAAGCGTTAGGCCGAGAACAATTCAAATGGATGGAAATGAGAGATCAACATCTACACTAGCGCATATACAAAAATCAAGAATGTACTTTTTGATAAGCGCGAAAAAACATTTTTTATGTCCCGTCCACTGTACACATGGTTACGTATGAAATACTTTTGACTCAGTATATTGCAGAGGGCGCGAGAAGCAGACGATCTCGAAGCCAATCGTTTTCGCTGCGTTCCCATTGGTGTGCTTGAATTACGTCATCGAAGAGAGAGACCATTGGAATGACACCATTCTATACATGTATGTGTGTTGGCGTGCGTGTTGTGGGTTGGAACGAACGTCCCTTCATTTGCTGCGTATGTATAGGGCCTGACTTTTTCGGGTTTTATTTTTGGCCAAATTCGGGTGATATTTTTCATTTGAAAATTCGGGTGTATTCGGGTTAAATCCCGTTACGGCATATTCTGTCGTCAGGAATTCGGGTGTATTCAGGTGATTTTTTTTGTTTAATAAAAATTTGTCTTAACATGGAACTAATGTTTAGCAATGTTATCAAAGTTTATTTTAATGCACGCTTATGAGTGTGCCACGCGACCCGGATGTTTTCGGGTAGATTCGGGTTAAACCCGAATTTTACAGATTTCGTTCGGGGGGTAAATATCGGGCAGACACGGGTTTAACCCTAAAAAGTCAGGCCCTACGTATGTAGTGTATTCCATTGATGCAGCACTCCATTCGTATTCTTTTATTCCGGAATTTCTTAATGCAGCAGCATTTCCTTTAGGAAACCCAGCATGCGAATACTTCTTTTCGAGCGTTTTCTTTCTTTGTTTATATTTATTTTTCTAAGATGACGGTTAGCGTAATCTTAAACACATTCTTCGCACTGACCACGACCACTTTTTATACGTTTTCCGTCAACCAACCCTCTTCTTCCTATAGTTGATCTCCGTACAATGAGGTATACAAAAGAGTGTGTCGTCTGTTGCCTACCTCTCTCTCTCTTTTCAGCCATCTGTTGAGTCATCGCAAGGGGCTCCTCCTTTCCATGTCGGCTCACAGTGG
The DNA here is from genome assembly GCF_037126465.1 of Ornithodoros turicata. NCBI lineage: Eukaryota > Metazoa > Arthropoda > Arachnida > Ixodida > Argasidae > Ornithodoros > Ornithodoros turicata. Next base: position 233,130,704 of record NC_088201.1, read on the forward strand.
ATTCCGAACCCTGAGAAACAATCTCCTTCACACCCCGTTCTCTCCCTTCGTCGTGACCCTCATTACGATCTCGGAATGACGTCATTTCCGATTTTAAGTTGAGTAGCCGATTACGACGACGCGCGTGTCGTGCGAGCGACGGACGGATGTCACGACAGACGCCCGTATAAACGACACGGACGCTGTTCGATGTTAATTCTTCAGCATCAACGTCTGGTAAGTTCATTTTCCTGTCTTCACTATGCTTGACAGAAGCTGCTTTTCGAAAACAAAACCCCACTATGTAGCACTGTAGTAAGCACTATCTTAACGTGACGTTCTTGGAAATGCACTTTCTTCAACTCCCTTCTTACCTGAAAGCTGGACACTTTTCGTAAGATTGACGGATCTTAACGCTGTGCTAGTGTACCGTCGAAAGATATACACATACTGCATCACACTCCTCTGTGGCTATAAATGTGGTTGTTCCGACTCCGCGCCTGCTTGTAAGCGCGCTGATATTTCGGTGCATTTTGTCACGGGCAATAACGTTTTTTTTTTCGTTCTATTCTGATTAGTGTTTCTTTCTGGTAGTGTTTCCCATTTTGCATCGTTGTTCAGCCAGTGGCATTTCAGTACAGTTCATTTCAGTTTCACTTTAAACAGCACAATTTCCGGAGTACGAGAGAAATTTATAGCCGTCCTTGTTACGAGGAATCATTCACCCTTGCTGATGATCGTGACATGCGTGGATGATAAAAACAAAAGCAAAACTTGTTGGGGGTTGTTAGCATTGCATGAGAAGTTCTCGAAAAAAAAAAGGGGGGAAGATAACTTGAGTGAGCCAGAGTGAAAACTGCCGAGGTCTCTGACATGCCCGTTGCCTGAACACTATGCCGCGTGACACCGCTGAAGGGAAAGAGAAAAATAGGAAGTTGTTGTAGGCCGCAGTGACTCAACACTCTTAAAAATGAACTTCACCACATAGCACGCTCCTAGCGAACCATCATCTCGAATGAGAGAATCATCTCGGCCGGAGATTTGCAGAAAACGGGAGGCGTACGCCCTTTTTGCGACAAGGGAAAGTTTCTGCAAGAGTGCCACAAAAAGGCGTACGCCTCCCGTTTTCAACAAATCAAAGGAGGGAACGATGTCACTCGCGATGATGGTTGCCCAGGAGCGTGCAATGTGGTGAAGTTCTTTTTTTAAGAGTGTAGTAGTTACAGTCACATTCCCAGAGGTAGTTTCTAACCACTTTACAGCTGCTATGCAATAGTTTAACTGCCTTTCCAAGTAACCTGCCAACAGTGGTTCTAGGTACGTTCCAGACTGCACTACCAAATATAAATGGAGTACGTTCCACGAGACACGTGATGTTGTATACAGTGCGTTCTACGTACGCTACCGTTGTATACAGCGTGTCCTTTTTTTCTATGCAGATTTTTCATTAAAAAAAACTATAAGGGCTAAAAACATCCCGTATTCACTGCTATCATCTCGGGGCTGACGGAGGTTTTTGGCCATATCTGTTGCTCAGCCGGCAAATTCATTGTGGTGCTCCAATTAAGCGCCTTGCGGCATTACATGGAGAATACTTCACAGCACTGATTAGAGGAGAGTAACAAAAAAAAAAAAATAAAGACATGGAATGTAATATCACTAGAAAACAAAATGCAGTGTCGCTAACAACTAATACCTCTGTCACACGGGCATTTTCGATCCTGCTCGACCGAACCTGCTTGAACCCAATGCAGATCGGATGGTGCTACACGGCCGCTTCCAAGCAGGATCGAACTTTGATCCTGCTTGACTCAAGACAGCTCCCATAACAGGATTGAGAATTTCAAGACTGCTCGACGGCCGCCATTTGCATCCTCGACCCCGGTGAACTGTCATAACTTAAGACGGACATGCGCGCGAAGCTACAAATGATGCTTACATCGGTATACGATAAATTACCACTAATATCGCTGTTATATAGGAAACGCGAAATTAATGAGTCCCGTTTATTCGTTTGCACAAGTCAACCATTCAATGCGCATTGAAAGTGGCCGTGTAGCAGCGTCAAAACTCGAGCGTGCTCGGGAAGTTCGATGCAGATCAGATTCGAGAAGGATCGAAATGCCCGTGTGACAGGGGTATAATTGTGTAGCAACATTAGCATCGATTAGTAAAACCACAAAGGAAAAAAAAAGAGCGGAGAGCGGTTTTGAATGATGTATGATTTACGACTGAGGTGATGGATGAGGGAAAGAAGGAAAATAAAAAAAATGTCATGGGAGAAGAATTGTTAGTATATCTGAGCGTTCTCCAAGCGTTGGCTCGTGTAATGTGCTGGTCGGATGTAAGGAAGAGTAAGGGCGGGGGCTGCGTGTTGAAAGGTTCATGAAACAGATGGAGTGTTTGGAGGTTACGGCGGTAATCTGATGGAAAAAGGTACGAGAACTGACTTTAGAGCGGTGACGCCACAGGAGCGAGAATAGTTGGATTATATGAGGCGAGCAGCGCGATTTTGTACTGATTCGATTGGCATTTGAAAGGAAAGATTGATGATGGGGGCAAGGCCTGCGCCCGAAATGACCCAGGCAGCGGTTCGAGTCACTGGTAATGTCGTTAAGATCAGCGTGCCATTGAAGGGTGGGCGTGATTTGAAGACCAAGGTACTTGTAGGAGAGTGTGCGACTAAGTAAGGTGTTACCGTGTTTGTAAGGGTACAAGAGTAAGGGTCTAAGGGTACAAGGGCACTCTACTTACCTAAGAATCGTGAATTAACCTTCTAGTTAGAAAATGGTTGTCCCAGTGAGAACCTCTTGTCTCATTCGTCACCTCATACTGTTTGCCGTTCGTGGAACAGGAATCCTTTCGATAGATCGTCCAAAAAAAGAATAAAAGAAAGAAGAAAATCGTGCAGGGAACACCACTTTTTGCTTTATGTTGTTCATTTGGCATCTTGGGAGACACGTCTTTCCTTCACCCCCAGCTCCTTCACCCTTTCGCATATTGTAAGTGTAGGGAAGACGCTCCTCTGGAGACACCCAATGAACAAAACAAAAGGTGTTCTTTCACGAATATTCCGCACGCGATATATCGGAATTATTTTTATTCTGAAAACACCTTAACAGTACCAGGTGACCGAAGGGGACTAGGTGTTCTCACTGGGAGGAAGTTGTAGGTGTTTAGAACTAAAAAGTGAATTAAGGATTCTTAGGTAATTATTCATTCGACGCTTGAAGCAACAGTTGGCCAAGAGCGTCCGTCGGTCCAGAGATGGTAGGAGTGAAAACGGCATGGCTAGAGCCAACCAGGTAGAACTCTGCAACAGTTTAAGCATAACATACGCGACGGCCGTTACCGCCAAACAGGTGTAACTGCTTCTTCTTTTTTCTTTTTTTTTTCTAAGAGTGCGTAAAAGTGACTCAAACTGTTACCATACCGGCGTCATCGTTTTCTCTACTAAGTATGCACAAAGTTAAGCCTCTTAGCAAGTCAGCATGTATTTTTATGAGTGCAACGTTTTATTCAAAATCTTCAAACAGACAGATTGACGTCACCATCAAATGCAGTTGACCCCTGGGGTTCACTGAGAAGTCCCGCGCTATCACGGGAAAAACAATGCCATTTCAAAGAACGATTGCACTCCATGCAATTTGCTTTGCTTATTTGGAATTGGGTTCCCGAGTCCGCACATGAATTTCCCGGGACCCCAAGAAGAAAATACCCAAGAACAGCCCTCACTTACCCCGATGAATGAATTAGGGTACTCGCAAACGGGAAGTAATTTTGGAACGAAACATCAGCCTCCACCCCGATTTCTGATTTTTTCGCCTATCCTATCTTACCAGTGCACTACCCCATTGACCAGTTCAGTCGTTTTGAGGTTTGTTATGAAACGTACTTTTTGATTTTGATGATTATCGTCAAGAAAGCCGAAGAATGCGCAAAAAAGAGGAGATATCATCCACGAAGTGTTCGAGTATTCAGGATTTATGAAGCCCGCGTGTTGACTCTTGAAGATGTGTGACGTGCAATGAGAACGGCAACGGCATTACTTGAACAGAAGATTAATCTTTTTTGAAAGTCCACCTCATAGATGGGTATTTACAGGAGTTGACTCTCTTACCAGCCAGAGCGTCCTAAACTCTGCTATCTCGTGCCCCATCAAACATAGAAGATATCGTGTCTTGCCCCTTGGTGCTCTTCCCGATACCACAAGCTATTCAACTTGAATGCATGAACGGTAATACACGAAATTGATGCTGAAATTTTGCTTGACGCTGGACGTGGGCAGTGTGAACAAGCCGGGCAACAAATATTTACGCGGCCGCACGAATTGATGTTCCTCTGTTCACGAAACTGAGCTTGTCTCTCTCTGTACCTCAGTGTGCGCTACCACGAGCTTCCTGGAGACCCAGAACAGTCGGAGGGCATCATGTCGCTAAGGGCATAGTTCGTTGCCCCTTTTATTTCCCAAGTTCCCACACTCTGGGAACACTGCCGTATCTCGACTGGTCCGCGGTAATAATTGTAGTTTCCTATGGTCTCCCAAATAGACGCAGTTTTTGTTGATAACAGACGACATCGACTCCCGAAGAGTTCCGTTCCTTTGGATGTTCCGCTGTTATCGGGGCCGCATATCCGGGAATCGCGAGATAAACTAGGATCGATCGTATGCACTTTGAGAACTGCACTTACAATAATAACATATTGATAACAAACAGCTTGCTGAACTAAGACACTTTCCCAAGGTGCTCGTTACACTCGAGAAAGTGATGAGCCCAACATAAAAACGCCAGCAGACTAATAGTGTATCGACGAGGGCGGAGCAAGTTCCTTGAGGTTGAGAGGAGTGTCGTAGGGACACAGGCACTCTAGTCCTTTCTCCTTCGTGTCCACTGGCTCTGCCCCTATTACCTCGTCATGTCGAAGGAATCCCTCCGAAGTCGGCCCAGGACGCATACAGCCCCCCCATTTCATCCTGCTGTCGTCTCTCCGTGTGTCCATATCTACACGCAGCTCATATAGTCACAGTTGCTTCGCGGCGCTAACACGGAGCCCCCTCCCCCCCCCCCCCCAAAAAAAAAAGCTCAAAGAAACGATGCCCTCCACACAAGAAAATGTTTTTCGCTGCCCCAGAAACTTGGATAATCGGAAACAGAGAGAGAATGGGAAAGACGGTTACATTATCACCTTTCACCTCTCACAGCTGACTCTGAAGACAATCGTCATGAAGACTGCCATCCTTATTCTGTTCGTCCTGATCGCTTGGGGTGAGTATGCGTGTGGACCTTTGTGCTCGATGAGATGCACTTTCTGACGACCCCTCTGCGCAGGCGCTGTCTTCGAGGTGGAAGCCTTGCCTGGTGCTCCCGTAAAGCGTGCACTCAGGGCTGCTGCCCAAGGTAAGGCCCTAGAGGCACATCAAACAGTATGAAAGTGATTGGGCTTACAGAACTGAGATGGGTCTCGAGACGCTCCATCACAAAAGGCTATATGTGAAAAGTGTGATTGAATTCGCACCACCACGATCGCCAGAAGGGATATCTTCACTTTGAGGGAGAGGGGACAGCTGGTTATTTGTCCAAGTGAGAGAGGGGAATCACAGTGGTTAAAAACGGGAGGTGCTGATATGGTATCCGATTCCTGATCCGTGATCCTCACGACATTGTCTTCCTAGGTAGATACCGGTACAGTTGGCGATACATTTTAAAGGGACTCTGACCAGAAGGTCGACAAATCTTTCTTTTGCATCTATTACAAAGGTATAATATGCCTCCAAGCCACACGCGAAATATTTTGGCTGTGCGCGGCGGCAAAGTTTGCCAAACAGGGAGCTGAAAACCAGCTTCGCTTTTCCTCCTCAACTCGCGCACGCTGCGCCGAAATCTAGCCTCTTTGTTGTGGACATCCTCCAATTTCCGTGTGCGTGACGAAAGCACGAGGTTCATGTTTCATTGGGCACCCGGACCGGAAATTCTGATGTTAGTGAGTTTCTGAGTGCGGCGGCGTCCGAATGAAGCTACCGACGCAAGGTAACGCCTCCCATAACCATCGGATCCGATCTCTATGGGTTTGGATGAATGTCGCTGCTCTGCACTCCGATTTAGGGTTCTGTGAAACAGGGTTCGTGACCCCTTGTGCGAAGGGGTCACTGTGGAAGATCCACGCGCCCGGCACTCTATGAGATGTCAGCAGTTCACACCCTGTCACGTGACCCGCTGTCACACCCTCTGGAACTTCACTGCTCCAATGGTCGCATTTTTATTCAGTATTAGAAAGACTATAGTCGTGTGGAACTTAAGACGAAAAAAAATCTATAGTCGTGTTCAACATAGGAAGGAAAAGAAATGTAGTCCGTCAACTGCGTACGCCGTAGGAGATAAGGGGACGCCATAGCGCGCCAGCAGTAAATACTGCAGCGCCACAAAGCGCCATCAATAGGGGAACGCACTTTTTGCTGCAGCGTAGTGTTATGCGACCAGTACCAACAGCCAATACTGAAGCAACGTGAGTATGATGGATTACATTATGTGGTGGAAGGACAGAGAATGCCTTCTCTACGTCCAGCCTGCCTATCTACGGAGGAGTAATATTTTGAGAGGTGACGGACTAGCTTTCTCTTAAGTTGTACACGGCTATAGTTTGTCAACTAGGCACGCCGTTGCAGATCAGGAGACGCCATAGCGCTCCGGAAGAATACCGTAGCGCCGCTATGCGCCATCAATCGCCAAAACGCACTTTCTGCCGCAGCGGAGCGTCATGCGGCCAGTCATGACATCGAATACGGAAGTAGAGCGAGTACGATGGACTGCATTATATAGCGCAGGAGGGAGCGTGGCCTCTCTGTGTCCAGTCGTCATATCGGCGGCGCACTAATATTTGGATAGCTGACGAACTGGGTTTCTCTTCCTTTTTAAACTGAAAACACAATATCAAAATTAGCAAAGAAGTTGAATCCATGTATGCGCAACATATTTTGAGTAAATTTTCATTCGCTTTTCTCTCACAGGCTTCGCTCCTTCGTCGCTGGGGGCTCCTGGCGGAGGGCGGTTCCGTAGGAGCATCTGCTGGTACCCAACGACGCCTCCCGTGCTCTACCACTGCTGACGGCACCCGAATGGCACCCTTCAAGAGGTCACCAATACCAGTGGTTCTTACCCTGGTTACACAGTGGTTACCGTGAAATAAAAACATTGAACGAGATCCGTTGGACAAAACTTCTCGTACGCAGAATGTATTATGACGCTGTGGCTATCCCATGGCATTGCAGTTACCGTACACCATCATTCTATGTCGCACGCTATGCAGCAAACGTTCAGTGTAGGATTTTTATTTTATTTTTTATTTTCCCATTCCTCGTGTCGCTTAAGTCTTGCGTGCATAAGTAACCATCCCTCCCTCACACTTCTTCGGACCGCGAAGACAGAGTTGTTTATTTATTATTATTTTTTGTTTAACAAACGTACAATACAAGTACAAACTGTCAACTCTCGATTGATGAATTGCTTTCTTCAGAAAGCTGCTCAAAAAAGAAGGGATTCCTAAATCAGGGTTCTCAGTGAAAGTCTTAAGAATGACGGCAACTGCATTGCAAATATCTTTCAACCTTATTTCCTTTTCGGTCAGCGGTGTTCATTATATATTTCTGAAAATAGTTTGAAATTACGCTGTGGGTCAATGGCTCTCCACACTGTACTGGTCTGACACTCCAATCCTCATCGTGCTACTCTGTCCTATTCTACTGATGGTTCCACACTGATCCAGCTGTGGCACGTCTGCTTACAACGGTAGATATCCCGCGTTTGCGCCTTTCTAAACCCGGTCCTGTACAACAGATACTACGCACTATCAGGTACTATACACTACGGGTAGTACACAAGAGGTACTACACTATCCCATTCTACAGATGGTTCTACAATGATCCAGCTGTGGTACGCCTGCTTCCAACGGTAGATACCCCACGGTTGCTTATTTCTAAACCAGCAGCTCCAGTACAGCAGATCGCCGCCGCTGCCGCCACCTAGCGTGGCGACGGCGACATACAGCGGTGGCAGCAGAAAACACTGAAATGTACGTCATGGCGGCCGGTATATTCGTGTTCGGAGCGTGTTATTGGACGGCGGATGAGTGGAAAGTAAAAGATATATTGTTAGGTTGCTTCGAAAAGCGAGCTTTATTGTGATGACGATGTGGTGGAGTGAGCCACCCCGGACGAAGCACACGAGGTGTAGGACGGCCGTTCAAGGAGCAGAGGCAACATACGTTTTCAGGCGCGACACTGAACCGACACTGAACGTAAACTGGTTCCCTCTAGGGTTAATCTATATGGTTTCTTACATTGAGGAGTCTTTTCTCATGAGAGCTACAAGTCGCCTGCAAAGAAAGACATCTCGCATTGCTTGTTACTGTACAACGTGATGCTGTAATGAAAAACAAAGTGGGGAAGCCTGCAGGCCGAATTCCTAAGCAAAAGCTTAATTCTGTCAACAGCGATGCGACAATTTATCATGAGCTACACATAGAGAGGGCAAGGAGCGTCCCACAAACTTCTTTCTCGAAGCGTCATAAGAAACAGGCAATAACAACATAAGAAGACACGGTCATCCTGCGTGTATCACGAGAATGACTGAAGTCTAAGGTTTCATTCGCGGAAATCGCGGTCACCCTCCCGTCGGCACTCTCCACTGCTATACCGAACTGCTTTGCGGGAAGCGACCTTACAGAATGCAATGAGAAATTTCGTTTGTGCCAATTAACAGCGAAGTTGAATAAGAATTTTAAGATGTCATCGTCTAATAAATAAGAAAACAATGTAAAGAATTCCTGGAAACAAGAATATCAGTAGCAGAATGCATATCTATAGTGCACCCAGGTCAAATGAATTTTAATGCATAGCGCCTATGGGGACCTCGTCGATTTTTGCACAGGACCCATTTTTAGACTATGATTTTTCCACAAAAAAGTAAAATCGTTTAGATGTCATCGCCTATTTTGAGTCAGTACGTCATCAAGGCCACATATCAACCACCGCACGGTGTGTGAGTGTTAACCCTGATGCACCCTGGGCCTTTAAGGATGTGTCCCAGACAAGACTCCGTTCTCAGGCGTCCCTCGCACTAAGTTCTTAGCTATCGTAATACGCATGCGTCTAAACTCGGAAGGAGTTCAAAAGGGGAAGGGCCATTCCTTCCAGATATCCAATGGGCTCAACCGGGGTGCCACAGGGGAACGAGACCCGGGTTCCGTACTTTGTGTTATTAATTAAGAACATATAAACTAAATAATTAGATTGTGGCACCTCTGATATCAATTTTATATAAAATGTTATTATCAACAAAAGTTGGTCAAAATGTCACTTTGGCGTCAGTTGACGATCGGCTGGACGAGGGCTTGAGCAAACGCATCGACCGGGGGTGCAACAGGGGAACGAGACCCGAGTCCGATTCTCTGGGACATTAAGTAATAATATACAGACTAAATAATCAGATTCTAACATATCTGATATCAATTTTATGACAAGTGTAAACGCCCGTTCCGACATACAGCGCTTTGCTCCACAGCGCTGCACCACAGCTCTGCAAAACAGCGCTGTATTTCCACTGTGGGGTTCGCACTTGCAGCGCTTGTCCCAGCGCTGTACTTGGTGATCTCACGTGATCGTACCGTCACGTGAACGCGGCGCCACGTTCTCATTGGTTCAGGGAGCCTATCGCTAGGAGACAGCGATGGGAAAGTTCACCGAAGCTCAACTTCGCCAAGCGCTGTTTTCCACCGAGTCGCAGCCGGGAGAGGAGGGAGAAACAGCGCTGTTTTCCAGTGCTCTGGAGCAAAGCGCTGTATGTCGGAACGGGCCTTTATATGTACAAACAGAGATGATCAAAATGTCATTTTGGCGTCTGTGACGGCCGTCAGACGAGGATTTGAGCAACCGCGCCGACTGGGGGTTCAACGGTTGAACGATCGAACGATCATTGGGTCGCATACTCTGGGATATTAAATAATAATATACATACCAAACAATTAGATTATGACATATGTGATATCGATTTTATATCAAGTGTTATTATCAACGAAAGTTGACCTAAACGTAATTTTGGCGTCTATGACGGCAGTCTGGACGAGGATTTGAGAAAACGAGCGGCCGGGGGTGCAATAGGGGAACGATCCCCGGGTCCGATACTCTAGGATATTAAATAATAATATGGAGACCAAATAATATTTTGACATCTCTGGTATCGATTTTATATCAATTGTTGGTATCAACCAAAGTTGATCAAAATGTCATTTTGGCGTCTGTGACGGCCGTCTGGACAAGGATTTGAGCAAACGCGCCGAACGGGGGTGCAACAGGGTAACGAGACCCGGGTACGATGCTCTGGGATATTAATTAATAATATGCAAACCAAATAATTAGATTATGACATGTCTGATATCAATTTTATATCAAGTGTTATTGTCAACCAAAGACGATTAAAATGTCATTTTGGAGTCTGTGGCGGCCGCCTGGACGAGGATTTGAGCAACCACGTACGCCGACGGGGGTGCAACGGGGGAACGAGACCCGGGTTGGGATATTAATTAATTATGTACAGACTAAATAATTAGAATATGACTTCCATAACGCAAGATCTTAGATGCTGTCACTCATTTTTGCCATATAGCCGTCACCACAACGCCCTTTTCTTCGTTGTTCGAAGGTACTGAACCGAAATTGTGTAGTCGGCATTTTGTGTGGATCTGATTTTCAGAGAAAAAAAAACGTAAATAAGGGGGCAAAAGCCTTCCAGTGCTCGCTATCCGTACAGAAGAACACTACCTCACATCGGCACCGCTACCTGAGATCCGAAGTAGCAAAAATACGCCACTTTCACCGATTCACCGACCGGGAACATACGGATAATCTTCGTACCGTCTCACCGTAGACTCTATCTCAGTGTTTCCCAAAGTGTGGTCCGCGGACCCCTGGGGGTCCGCGAGAGTGTCCGTGGGGGTCCGCGACCGTCTTTCACATTTCAGTGAGGATTTTCGTCCCAACAAACACGCGCTCGTACATGCTGCCCGATTTCCAAACACCCAGAATTTCCAAAATTGCTACAAGCATGCTTCAACGGCTAGCTTCTAATTTCTGATAGAAAAGTCCTGCAATGCACGTTTGTCCGCGTCATACACATACAAACAAGAAGAAGAAACCAGTCCGGAATCCTTTCTGAAGCTGTATCGAAAGCACGCAGCAGCTGACGAGGTTGCTGGTTATGCACTAGCTAGCATGGGAAATACAGTGCGTCATATCGTTTTGCTTCGAGTTCGAACTGACTGAAGAGTGTTCCTGTGTTTAGCGCATTTTATATTTGGCAGCCTGCGGACCTCTTGCAGCGATGGTGGCACTACAGATGATACCTCGCACTGAACGCGGCGTTGGAAGTCAACTTCGCTTCTGTCTAGACAGTCACTTGACCACCTTTATGCTTGCACAAATGTTATTTCGTTCCGTGTTATACCCTGTCGCGCATATTAAACGCGGTCTGCAATGCAGTGTACACAGCGCGTAGTCCGGTATATTTGTGTGTGTGTGTGGGGGGGGGGGGGGTCCGTGAATTGGTTCTCATCGCTTCCGGGGGTCCGTCATCGCCAAAAGTTTGGGAAACTCGGCTCTATCTAGCTGTTGAAGCATTAATAAAACGACCGCAGGGCTTATTATCTTTACACAGTTATACACTTTATGGTCAGTCACGCGAAACTTTCATTATAGTTAAATCACTCTGCTTCGCAAATCTTTTGAGATCTCAAATCAATGAAATCAATCTTTTGAGATAAACGAACGACCAATAAATGCCGTGCACTCCTGCTCAGCTTTTATTGATATATCCCAATACCACGCGAGTCCTAATTGTGCGTCTATGCTTGTGCACATGTTTGAATAGTTTTACACTTAAGCAGCTTAAATCATGCGCGTGGTTAAAAACGTGGTAATCCCCCCAAGGCACAACAAAGCTTGATTTTCTGCACAAACATTTCATACCGTGCCACCAACCAAACACGATTCGAACAACTCAGTTAAAAGAGGTACCACATGGCTCGGCTGGCCGTGCCTCCTGGTCTGTTTCGGCCATTTCTATGTCTATCTTCTTCTGTCTGTTATGTCTGTCTTCTTCTGTCTGTTTCGGCCATTTTCGGCCTGGTCTGTTTCGGCTGGTGGCTAAGATCCAGTCACGAGTTTTTCGCCATGGATCTGTTCGAAATATCGGCGGCTCTCCTCCTGAGGCAACTCCGTTCACGGCAAGCACTTTGTACTTTAAGTATGTTTGTTATACGGTTCTTTGTGCTGTACCTAAATTGGAACAGGTGCTAGATACCTGGTAGCAGTGATGGTCACTAACTACTTCTACAGTAGTTTAACTATAACTACTAACTACCTCGCGATGGAGTAGTTTAACTAGTAGTTGAACTACGTTTCAGGGGAGGTAGTTAAAGCTACTTTTTTAACTACTGCAACATATTTTAACTACATCTCTAGCTACTAAACGTTGTCCATCAACGCCAATCCCATTCTATAGCGTTCTTGGACACCTAAATATGAATCACAAGCAGTGATGTGAGGGACGACTTAGTACACATGCACGGCACAATTGCCCTGCACCTCCGTTCTCATCAAACAAGTAGCTCAAGGTAAAAGTCGGAAACACAATCGCGCCGTAAAGCCTGCGGTGAAACCGGAAGTAGTTGCCGCCTGCAGTCACCTAACTACTGTAGTTAACTACTCGAAACTGTAGTTTAACTAGTACTTGCACACTACATTTCTGCAAGTAGTTGATAGCTACTTTTTAACTACAAGCAGGTAGTTTAACTAGTAGCTTAACTACTGGCCATCACTGCCTGGTAGAACAATTATTGAGGTACTTTCCCGCCACTACAGTCAGACAAGGCCCCAGCGGACCCCTTTGGCGCAGACAAGCCCAATCAGGAATCGGCCGGAGAGTCTTTGGTGATCGGCGGGCGCGTGGGACGCCGTCTGCAGGTAGTGGGTAGACTGCGATCCGCCTGTGGAATTTCATTTCTTAGTCAGCGGCGGGCGTGTTCGTACATACAGAGTAATAACAGCGTGTTCTCCGCGGCGTGGTCGTTACACAAAGTCGGCGTATTTACCGGTGACTTTTAACTTAGTATATTGCGGTACGAACGCGGAGCAGACGACTTCGGAGAGAATTGCTTGCGCTGCGTTCGCATTGGTGTGCTTGAATTACGTCATCGTGATGCTACTGTCGCTCGGGCTTCCTTATCTGCAGACGGAGCGCGACACACTAAAAATCGTCTGTTTAATATGCAAGCTGTTTCCGGAATAGTAACTCAGGCCAAGCAAATTGTGAAGCAGTGCCGGCCATTACCATACGGAACATTACCATATCGTTCTCATACACACTTCTCCAGATGCGGTAGTCCCTTTAAAGATAATCACCGCCGTTGTTTGACTCGATGTTGATATTTTATTTTGAGCACTCCCCGTCAACTAGATGAAGCACTTCGAAACCACGACTGCATTGGGACGACGCCTTCCTACAAATGTGTGTGTTGGCGTGCATGTTATATGGGCTAGAAGAGACATCACTTCACTTCGTCACATGGTGCGTGCTTGATGCTTTCGTATGATGCCATTCGTATTTTTCTTTCCGGTATTTTCTAATACATTTGCATCCACTCAGCAAAGACATCCTAAGACCACTCCTTTCTAAGCGTCTTCTTCTTTCGTTTCTTTTTCTAGAAGATACGAAGGCAGAAAAATAGGTTATGTCAAATTGCCGGTGATGAGTAGATCAAAGAGTGATATTAAACAGTAGTAGCAACTTATTTATTTACTTATGAACATGGTACAGGAACATATATACAGTTGACGGTGGAGTTTTGGTATGGGAGGGTAACAGGGTGATGGAAAGAATACAAATACAGGTAAATAATGAAAACAACATAAATACAAACCAAGGGGTATCAGAAGCGCAACATAACGCGAGTCCAAAGGCTTACACAGGAAACGAGAACGCATGTAGGTGACTTTCCAGGAATTAAGGACAAAAAGGGGGGTTATGGCGACGGAATGAGGACACAGGTGCGGAGTACAAAGGTGACCAATGGACCGTGAGAACGTGAAGACAAAGGTGGGTCTCAGGAGAGAGTCAAACGAAAAGAGTGACGAAATCTGGGCTTGTTGGTATGAGACCATATTGCTGCTGAGCGCTATAAGACGAGGACTTAAGAAGGAACACAACACATGCGCTAACTTCCAACACTTTAATGAAATTTGTCGTACCAGCTGCTTAAACGCTTCTGGCCACCTGCCGGTTCTTTCTACTTTTACACGTGCAGAGGTACGTCAGCTTCCTATCAGATAAAGCAAGGGAAGGAACACTGACACAGGCCTGACCCATATCCTTAAATGTTTGGGTCTCTATAATCTCTCTAGCTGTTCTGTCTGGATTTCTTCCGATGATTACACATTGGGTTACCACAGGCTCACACCCACACACCCTGCAGTGTTCCGCTCGCCACCCACCCCTGCAGTTCTTGAAGTTTAGCCAATGCTTCCGCAGTCGGTCGTTCACACAGCGCCCTGTTTGTCCCACGTATGACTTTCCGCACGAAAGTGGAATCCTGTAGACAACGTTCTGCCTGCATTCCACGTACGGATTCCTGTGTTGCTTTTTGCACCCCTCCGGTACTCGATCTACGCCGTTCAGCAGCCGACAAAGTTTAATGAGTTTTTCTGGGGCCGAGAACACAACTCGGACGTTGGCACGACCAGCCATTTTTTTTAGTTTATGGGATACTTTATGGATATAGGGAATAACTGCGGTTCTTGCTGTTCTATCCTCCAACTCCGGATCCGATTGTCTCCGACTTAAAGTCTTTCTGAGCAGGGACTCGGCAACCGTCGTGAGCAAGGTCGTTGGATACCACGACTTTTCTAGCCTGATGGCCTGTTGGTGTACGCTATGACTCATAGAATGGGGGCATGATTTGTTGATTGCGTTCTGAAAACACGTATTAACTATGCTCCTCTTCACCAACTTCGAATGGGCTGACGAAAAAGGCAGGAGAGGTTTGTTACCTCTGGGCAGGTACATCCAACAGGCGTGCTCTTCGGTGAACGTCAGACTTAGATCCAGGAACTTAATGCTGCCATTGGTCATCCTCTCTTGGGTGGTTTCAAGCGGTCTCAAGGCTTCCTGTATCGATGTCAGGACTGACTCCATCATCTGCTCAGTAGCCTGGTGCCTCAGAACGACCAGAATAGTCATCAACATATCGGAATACGCGAACGACCTCATTCTGTACTCGACCTGCGATCTCCCCGTCTAGTCTCACAACCAAGATCAACAGCTACGTGGCGGTTCTTCGTTGCCTCGCTGGTTTGCGATGGGGCCCATCCTTCTCTGACCTCCGCCGTGTCCACCAATCCCACGTGCTGGGTTCTCTCCGGTATAGCCTTCCCATCCTGCATGGTATCAGCAGAAGCAGAAATCGTGACCTCCTTTTTAGCCAAGCCAGGAGCCTACGCGTCTGCTTGGGAGTCCCTTCGACCACCGAGACATACTCTGTCCTAGCCGAGGCACGTGAACCGTCGATCGATGTCCTGCGGGACGGGGCAACCCTCAGTGTTCTCGCACGGTACCTTACTCGGCACGCTCTCCACTACCTTCGCCACGTCGACGAAGACTGCCCAGCCTCTGACTTCGGTTGTACTCTCGGTCGCCTCAAAGGGTCCCTCCCTGCACAGTTCTCTCTGCCCTTGACAGCCCCTGCGATGTGGACGCTTCCAAGACCCGAGACCTGTGCCACTATTCCCGGCCTCCAGAGGAAGAACGATATGCCTGTGACAGTAGCCCGCCAGCTCGCGCTCGAGCATCTCAATTCGGCCTATCCTCTGAGCCGCGCCATCTATACTGATGGATCGGTAGCGAATGAGTCATCTGCAGCGGCCTACTACGTCTCGCAGGAAAACCGTGACCTCGCCCTCCGACTTCCCTACATAGTGTCCTCCACGGATGCGGAGCTGCTCGGACTGCTGGCCGCTCTGCGGTATATCGCTGAATCTGTGCCTGATGCGTGGGTCGTCCTCACAGACAGCAAGGCGTCTTTGGCGCTCCTGTCCACATACCACCCGAGTGTCGTGAGCGATCTGCGTACCATGGTACTTCAGGAGTACGCCCAACTCTCCTCGGTCGGCGACCGCATCTGCTTCCAGTGGGTACCCGGGAATACAGGGCTACACGGAAACACATGTGCTGACGCGGCTGCGAAACGCGCCGCGCTTGATGCGGGTACGCCGGTGCCCCTACTACCGCTCCTGGTGTTTGCG
This sequence comes from Ornithodoros turicata, assembly GCF_037126465.1. NCBI lineage: Eukaryota > Metazoa > Arthropoda > Arachnida > Ixodida > Argasidae > Ornithodoros > Ornithodoros turicata. Next base: position 233,147,028 of record NC_088201.1, read on the forward strand.
TGCCGCCTGCTTATACGGCGTCTCTGCGGCGACGGCACCCGCCAGTTTCTTGTGGACGCTATCCGACCTAATGCGTTCCTGCAGTCCCTCGACCCCTCACTGGAGTTGGTCATCGGCTGCCGCTGTACCCGCGAGGAGGAGACCCTTCTACATCGTCTCCGGCTGAACGTTGCCCTCACCCGTTCAATCCTGTTCAAAATGGGCCGCGTCTCATCTCCCCCTTGCCCCTGCTGCGGTGTAGAAGACGATATTTCTCATCCGCTCCTCCACTGTCAGCGTCACCACCATCATCGGGCCGTGCTCTGGCAACATCTCTCAGAGCTTGGGTGCACGGACGGACGGACAGACGTTTCTCTCGCAACACTCCTTGGCCCTGTGCAGCGAGCTAACCAGTGGAGAGTCACTAAAGCGGTGCTCCGCTTTCTGCGTAACACGGGTCTCCTGGGCTCCCTGTGAGCCCTGTGTTTCTCTCTCGGCCCAGTGGGCAGTCACCACAGCGCTCCTCCTTCGAACCTTGTCAACGCCTTGTGATTGTGTGACTGTGTGTGTGACTTTTCAGTTTTAGTTTTGTGTTCTTCCTTTCCTTACCTTACCTCCTTTGTTCTTAACTCTTTTTTCGTTTCCTTTCCTTTTCTTCTTTTTCTTTCTTCTTTTCCTTTCCTTTTCATTTCTTCTTCTCCTTTCCTTTTCCTTTCTTTTCTTCTTTTCCTTTTCTTCCCTTTCCTTATTCTTCTTTTCTTCTTCTTTCCTTCCCTTTTCTTTTCTTATTTTCTTTTCTTCCCCTTTTCTCCTTCTTTCTTCCCCCTTTCTTTCCTTATTTTTCTTTTCGTCCCCTTTTCTTTCCTTCCCCTTCCCCTTCTTTTGCCTTTTTTTGTCTGGAATAGCAAGCCGACCTTCGTCTGGCTGACCTTTCCTTTCTTTTTCTTAATAAACATATCCCCCCCCCCTGTCTAGTCTTGCCAACACAATGTCACTAAGTACCAGGGCCAAGCAAGACCCAATGCATATTCCTTGCTTCTGGATTAGATGCTCCCCCCGCCATTAGAGTTGAGGTACACAGATATCAACTCCAAAAAACAGCACACCGAGATTCCCGTCGCATTCTGAAAACGAATGTTTCTGAACTTCTCGATGGCCTCCTCAACACAATGGCTTACTAAGTCATGCGGCGAAGAGAATATGGAAGAACGAAGAGAAACGAAGAGAATATGGAAAGAAAAATGGAAGAGTTGTTTTACAGTTTGCGTGTGTGCGTGTTTATCGTTATTTTATTTTATTTTATGCGAGATGACTGCGAGATGGCGGCTGCATCCTTAAACATGTTCTCGGCGCTGACCACAACGTGTTTTTCTACTTTCTCATTCAAATATCCCTCCTCTACCGTGAGTGGATAATCATCCGTTCATATGTAAAAAATAGAGCGTCGTCTGTTCTATCTCTGTCGCCTTAGAGTGGATTCCTAACTCGGAAAAATAATTTGCTTCACATGCCATTCTCTCCCCCCGTCCTGTAGCTCCAACAATCTTGCGTCTCCTTAGAATCTTCCCTTCAGCAACCAATCAGAGCGACGCGCTTCTCTCCAGAGGTGTTTGGCGGAAGGGACGCGCCCTTATAAAAGCCACGAACGCCGTTCGATAATACTTCTTCAGCATCGACGTCTGGTAAGTTTCCTTTTATGCTTTAACTGGTTCCGATCCAGGCTGCCTCCTCAAAGCAAATGCTCACTGTATATATCATTCAAGTAGGGATGCTCTAAACGTGACGTTGTTGGAAATCTAGCTTCTCCAACTGCGTTCTTATCCAAAACATAGGTGAACATCGCATGCCGAACACGGATCGCTGCCTTGATACCGAATACAACATTCGCATTCATTTTAATGTAATGAGTAACTAATTCGTAAACGGTGACAATACCAAACCGAAACCAACATGCAAAACGCACAGCGCTTTGCCCGGAGGAAGATACTGTGACGTCACCCAGCATTGTCGTCTGCTGCAAAGCTTGCATTCTTCCATGCCGGATGACGTCAGCAGTGTTTCTTTGAGCGCCCTCTTGTTTCACAGAGGCCGAAGCGCTCACTTCGTAATAATTCGTTAGAATAAAGTCTGCGAAGTTTTGGAACGCGTTATTTAGTCAGGATTGTTCAGTTGGGTGCCCCATTCTTTTACGGTCTAACATGTATGTTCCTGACACCACAAGGGTTACTGCTATGTCACAATATTTTTGGTGATTTTGTTGCGGAGTCCCACTTTAACGTGCGATGAAAGCTCACCACACGGTACCCCCGTATTTAAGGTCCCTCGCGTGCCTAAGCAACTTGTACCCTTCCACCAAGTCGCTGGCGTCCTCGGCCGGGTTCCAGTCCCACAGCAAGAATCCCTCTCTCTCCCTTTCTCTCTGCTCTTTTTGTTCTTTTGATCCGCACGAATACGTATATATATATATATATATATAAAGAGGAGGAAATCCATTAAAAAAACAAGTAAAGTACTTGTTTCTTTAATGGCTTTTCCCTCTCTTTATAAATAACTGGCTTGCACTGTGGCATTGAGGAGTGCTCAGTCACCCTCCCAGGTGTATATCGCCCGCTGAGCGACCCCTGGTTTGCCAATCCCGAACGATGCGCAGCTACCCAGGGCCGACGAGCCGCAAACACGGCGAAACACGTGTCCTCTGGTGCTGTCACATCGTTCAATGAGTATCTGTTTCTCTACGCGCAGCCATAGAAGCCATCTTAACTGTAAGTTTGAATTTCAAAGACGTCTAGCATCATTTACCTATTTTTTACTGGCTTTTCCCCCTCTTTATAATTCACTGGCTTACACTGTGGCATTGAGGAATGTTCGGTCACCCTCCCAGGTGTATATCGCTCGCTGAGTGACCCCTGGTTTGCCAATCCCGAACGATGCGCAGCTACCCAGGGCCGACGAGCCGCAAACACGGCGAAACACGTGTCCTCTGGTGCTGTCGCATCGTTCAATGAGTATCTGTTTCTCTACGTGCAGCCATAGAAGCCATCTTAACTGTAAGTTTGGATTTCAAACACGTCTAGCATCATTTACCTATTTTTTTACTGGCTTTTCCCCCCTCTTTATAATTCACTGGCTTGCACTGTGGCATTGAGGAGTGCTCAGTCACCCTCCCAGGTGTATATCGCTCGCTGAGTGACCCCTGGTTTGCCAATCCCGAACGATGCGCAGCTACCCAGGGCCGACGAGCCGCAAACACGGCGAAACACGTGTCCTCTGGTGCTGTCGCATCGTTCAATGAGAATCTGTTTCTCTACGTGCAGCCATAGAAGCCATCTTAACTGTAAGTTTGAATTTCAAACACGTCTAGCATCATTTACCTATTTTTTTACTGGCTTTCCCCCTCTTTATAATTCACTGGCTTGCACTGTGGCATTGAGGAGTGTTCGGTCACCCTCCCAGGTGTATATCGCTCGCTGAGTGACCCCTGGTTTGCCAATCCCGAACGATGCGCAGCTACCCAGGGCCGACGAGCCGCAAACACGGCGAAACACGTGTCCTCTGGTGCTGTCGCATCGTTCAATGAGTATCTGTTTCTCTACGTGCAGCCATAGAAGCCATCTTAACTGTAAGTTTGGATTTCAAACACGTCTAGCATCATTTACCTATTTTTTTACTGGCTTTTCCCCCCTCTTTATAATTCACTGGCTTGCACTGTGGCATTGAGGAGTGCTCAGTCACCCTCCCAGGTGTATATCGCTCGCTGAGTGACCCCTGGTTTGCCAATCCCGAACGATGCGCAGCTACCCAGGGCCGACGAGCCGCAAACACGGCGAAACACGTGTCCTCTGGTGCTGTCGCATCGTTCAATGAGAATCTGTTTCTCTACGTGCAGCCATAGAAGCCATCTTAACTGTAAGTTTGAATTTCAAACACGTCTAGCATCATTTACCTATTTTTTTACTGGCTTTCCCCCTCTTTATAATTCACTGGCTTGCACTGTGGCATTGAGGAGTGTTCGGTCACCCTCCCAGGTGTATATCGCTCGCTGAGTGACCCCTGGTTTGCCAATCCCGAACGATGCGCAGCTACCCAGGGCCGACGAGCCGCAAACACGGCGAAACACGTGTCCTCTGGTGCTGTCGCATCGTTCAATGAGTATCTGTTTCTCTACGTGCAGCCATAGAAGCCATCTTAACTGTAAGTTTGAATTTCAAACACGTCTAGCATCATTTACCTATTTTTTTACTGGCTTTCCCCCCTCTTTATAATCCACTGGCTTGCACTGTGGCATTGAGGAGTGTTCGGTCAGCCTCCCAGGTGTATATCGCTCGCTGAGTGACCCTTGGTTTGCCAATCCCGAACGATGCGCAGCTACCCAGGGCCGACGAGCCGCAAACACGGCGAAACACGTGTCCTCTGGTACTGTCGCATCGTTCAATGAGTATCTGTTTCTCTACGTGCAGCCATAGAAGCCATCTTAACTGTAAGTTTGAATTTCAAACACGTCTAGCATCATTTACCTATTTTTTTTACTGGCTTTTCCCCCCTCTTTATAATTCACTGGCTTGTACTGTGGCATTGAGGAGTGTTCGGTCACCCTCCCAGGTGTATATCGCTCGCTGAGTGACCCCTGGTTTGCCAATCCCGAACGATGCGCAGCTACCCAGGGCCGGCGAGCCGCAAACACGGCGAAACACGTGTCCTCTGGTGCTGTCGCATCGTTCAATGAGTATCTGTTTCTCTACGTGCAGCCATAGAAGCCATCTTAACTGTAAGTTTGAATTTCAAACACGTCTAGCATCATTTACCTATTTTTTTACTGGCTTTTCTCCCTCTTTATAATTCACTGGCTTGCACTGTGGCATTGAGAAGTGTTCGGTCACCCTCCATGGTGTATATCGCTCGCTGAGTGACCCCTGGTTTTCCAATCCCGAACGATGCGCAGCTACCCAGGGCCGACGAGCCACAAACACGGCGAAACACGTGTCCTCTGGTGCTGTCGCATCGTTCAATGAGTATATATATATATATATATATATGTTTGTAACTCAAACGCCGCCATGCCAGTACTGGACAGCTGTTTCGGCCTTGTTGGGCCTCATCAACAGTACGCAGGCAGGCAACGTTTGAGTGGATGGCGCCAGAAGGTCACGTAACACGTGATTCCTCCCGTCAGGGTGACATAACTCACTCACTGAAAGCCCAGTGCAAAGCCAGTGAAGTATAAAAGGAAAAAATAGCCACAGGTCTTTGGCTGCACGTATAGCATATGTTTGTAACTCAAACGTCGCCATGCCAGTACTGGACAGCTGTTTCGGCCTTGTTGGCCCTCATCAACAGTACGCAGGCAGGCAACACTTGAGTGGATGGCGTCAGAAGGTCACGTAACACGTGATTCCTCCCGTCAAGGTGAGATAACTCACTCAATGAAAGCCCAGTGCAAAGCCAGTGAAGTATAAAAGGAAAAAAAATAGCCAGAGCTCTTTGGCTGCACGTATAGCATATGTTTGTAACTCAAACGTCGCCATGCCAGTACTGGACAGCTCTTTCGGCCATGTTGGGCCTCATCAACAGTACGCAGGCAGGCAACGTTTGAGTGGATGGCGTCAGAAGGTCACGTAACACGTGATTCCTCCCGTCAGGGTGAGATAACTCACTCACTGAAAGCCCAGTGCAAAGCCAGTGAAGTATAAAAGGAAAAAAATAGCCACAGCTCTTTGGCTACACGTATAGCATATGTTTGTAACTCAAACATCGCCATGCCAGTACTGGACAGCTGTTTCGGCCTTGTTGGGCCTCATCAACAGTACGCAGGCTGGCAACGTTTGAGTGGATGGCGTCAGAAGGTCACGTAACACGTGATTCCTCCCGTCAGGGTGAGATAACTCACTCACTGAAAGCCCAGTGCAAAGCCAGTGAAGTATAAAAGGAAAAAAAATAGCCACAGCTCTTTGGCTGAAATGAAATCATTGCCCTCCGGCGAAGAACATGACTGCCTGTGATTCATTGTACCCTTTTACCTTTGTTTGACAAAGCACGTGTGCTGCCCTCTCCTCTTGTACATATTCCCCTCTCCTTCTTTGCAATTGTCTTGCGTCACCATAATATCCCATTCCTGTTGAAGACAGCGCTGCTGTCGAAACGTCGAATACTCCCTCTTAGTTTTTAATAAAGTTCCTCTTTTATTCCTGGTCCTGTAGAAGCACCGTCTCCACTTCTGATCTTCATTGAATACCTTTATTTTTCGTGGTCAACCGCATTCGTTTATTTCAACTTGTACCTCTACGATGACCACTGACAGAAGCGGACCCAAGATGTCCATCAGGAAGTACCCTTTTTATGCCCCCGTTGTTGCAATTCTTGGTGACTCGCGAACTAAACACTTACGTTTCCATTTTGACCCCAGATCCCGAACTGCCCCAACGATGTTCGTGACCAGGAGCGGAGGCCGCATTTCGGACTTCTTGGAGGAGGTTGACCAGCTACCCCCCAGCGTGCGCGTCGTCGTCCTGCACTGTGGAACAAACGACATGCCGTACAGCGACCCCGACTCGGCCATCCAGCACTACGTGCAGCTTCTGAACCACATCCGTTCCCGCGGAAACATCGATCTAGTGGTATGTACTCTTGTTCTACCCCGCTCCTTCAACCGCCGTCGATCTTATCCCGACAGGCGCCGTGAGTTCTAGTGTAACCCGCGGGCGTACGGCTTCAACATGCGACTGCGAGACCTGTGCAAGCGATCGCCGGACCTCTACTTTCTGGACCACGGCTTTCATCGACAACCCCCGACGAGAGTCCTAGCAGCCGACGGCCTGCACCCTAACTTCGAGGGAGTCCGGCAGATAGCACACCGAGTGCGAACCCTACTGCCCCGGCTTCTACGTCGGCTGCCTGTCCACAAGGAAGGAGTCACCGGGATGCATGATCCAGTCTGGCCCACAATCCAGGAAGCAGCAGCGAGCAGTCGGAGCCACGTCCACGTTCAGAAGACGTCTAACAAGCAGGATTGACTAACCGGTGAGTCTGAACCAATTTATCCCGGCGAAACTACTAGCAGTGACACTCAGGCGTTTTTCCGACTCAGAAAAATCGCGGACAAAATTGCGCGCTACTCCTCTCACCTCAATACTCTGCTTACTTATGAAAGGAGTGGAAAATTCCCGCGAGGACTGCAGATTCGTAAGATATCTACGTTTCCTTTTAACCAAAACCTGGAAAAAGAGTGGCTATCAACCCTGCACAATACGTCCATAGCCCTAACCAAAATACCAATTATGCAGTGTCAAGGTACACTCAATTCCCTGTCAGAGGAGGCAAACACCGTCACAAACGCAACCACCTTATCTGAGTCTCATAGAGCAGAACTAGACAAGTTCTTTCAAAAGAAACGAGTGAGCCTAAAACTACAGAAAGAAAAAAAGCTCACTCGGGATAACATACAACATCATACCGCCGATAACACAGCCTCAAACGCGCCCAATTTCTTGTCCACTTCTGCCGTAGCCTCAAACCCTAATCTGCAGCACGCCCCTGAAACGCATCTAAGTCATAATTCCCCTCCAACGCGTGACGCCGACCGACTACCAAAAGATCGTAACGTTATCAACCTTTCTTCCCGTGAACTTACGAACTCCGATCGTTCCCTACTTGGTAAAGGATAATCGTTCTGCCCTAATGATGCAAGATTGGATGAATACCAGTTACATGTAGATCTTGATAACTTTGCCCGGAGGCTACGGCTTGCAGAATACTTTCATGAAAAGACAGAGTCGAACGGTAATTCGTTTCGTATAAAATCAGAGTTCACTCCAGAACCTAACCGAGATAAAACCCTTGATTTGTACATTAAAGCAGTTCAGAAGGATATCTTCCGTGCGTATCAGGACAGCGCAAAACGCAAACTCAGGTATAACCTCACTAAGCAGGAGCAAGAAAGCTTGTCGGCATTAGAGAACGTCAAGGATATCGTAATTAAGAGGGCAGATAAAGGAGGCGCGATAGTTGTAATGGATAAACAATCATACGTTACAGAAGGCCTCCGCCAACTTCAGTGCGCGGAATTTTACAGATCTCTCGAAACTGACCCTACCCCCGAAATTAGTGCCAATGTAACCAAAGTCCTAACAAGATTAAAAAACGCCAAGAAGATTGACGAGAGCTTGTACCAGTATTTACTCCCAAAGGACGCTAGGCCTGGTAGATTTTACATGCTCCCCAAGATACATAAGCCGGGTAACCCCGGAAGGCCGATTGTTTCCTGTAATGGTACAGCCACTGAGAATCTTTCATCATTCGTGGATCATCTCCTCAAGCCCATCCCGTCTAAATTCGACTCATACGTTAAGGATACCAACCATTTCCTTCAAGATATACGTAAAATAAACGTTCCCCCTAACTGTCTGCTAGCAACCCTAGATGTCACTTCCCTGTATACTAACATTCCTCACTCAGATGGAATAGCAGCGGCAGAGTGTGCATTTAAGAATCAACCCGATCAGGGTTATGATACGTCCGTCCTCACGGAACTCCTGAATCTGATCCTAACATGCAATAACTTTGAATTCGACGACAAACACTACATACAGGTCAATGGTACAGCAATGGGAACAAAAATGGCTCCTAAGTATGCAAATATCTTCATGGCATCCTTGGAAGAACCGTTCCTCAGCAATTGTGCACTGAAGCCACTCCTATATAAGCGATTTCTAGATGATATATTCATTATTTGGCCCCACTCCGAATGCGACCTTCAGTTGTTTGTTAACGACTTTAACCAAGTTCATCCCAGTACTAAATTTACATTCAATTACTCCTCCTCAGCTGTTCATTTTCTGGACGTGGAAGTTAAACTACATAATGGAATCATAACCACCAGTCTGTATCGAAAGCCTACCGACTCCCAACAGTATCTATCGTTCCAGAGTTGCCAACCCAGACACACTAAGCTAGCTATCCCTTATAGTCAGGCGCTGCGTTACCGGAGAATATGTTCTAACGATGTTGAACTAGACAATCATCTTGAGAGCCTTGAAGAAACTTTCGCAGATAGAAAATATCCTAATCAGGTCGTAAAAGATGCCATAGCCAGAGCTAGATCAACCGATCGAGAGAACCTATTCCAAACACAGCCCCGAGCCGATAAGAATTCTTCGGTAAACCTCACTATTAGCTTCAACGGTTATGCCCCGGACGTAAACCGCATACTTAAACAGTGCTATGCAATCATCACCCAATCTGACCGTATGAGTCAGGTGTTTCCGGAACCACCCCGCGTTACTTATCGTCGAGCAAGGAACATCCAAGACAGACTTGTGAACGCCAAGTTAAACAAGCCGTCGGAACACAACGGTTGTCAACCATGCAACGGACGCAGATGCCAGATCTGTAAATTAATGCAAACTGCTACTAGAGTAGAAAGCACAAATTCCAGCTATCGCAGAAAAATTAATGGTCTATTTAACTGTAACTCTTATAACGTCCTTTATCTACTTCAATGTAATGAGTGCAAGGCCCAATATATCGGTCAAACAGCTACATCCTTCAGAATCCGATTCAACAACCACAGGTCCAACGTATCACAGAAACCTAATCTGCCAGTGTGTCGTCATTTTAGTAAACCCGGCCACTCAATTAACGACATAGCCATTTTCGTTCTGCAATCGGGTTTTCCATCCCAACGCCTTAGAGACCGAAGAGAATCGTTCCTGATCTACAAATTTAAAAGCCAGATTAACGAGGACCCCGGCGTCCTCTCAACAGTTCGCAACCTAAATCCTAATTCTCTCAAAATACATACACTCTTTTGTATCTCTTTCAGACTCCCCGGTTGGTCACCCCATGAAATCATTGCCCTCCGGCGAAGAACATGACTGCCTGTGATTCATTGTACCCTTTACCTTTGTTTGACAAAGCACGTGTGCTGCCCTCTCCCCTTGTACATATTCCCCTCTCATTCTTTGCAATTGTCTTGCGTCACCATAATATCCCATTCCTGTTGAAGACAGCGCTGCTGTCGAAACGTCGAATACTCCCTCTTAGTTTTTAACAAAGTTCCCCTTTTATTCCTTGTCCTGTAGAAGCACCGTCTCCACTTCTGATCTTTATTGAATACCTTTATTTTTCGTGGTCAACCGCATTCGTTTATTTCAACTTGTACCTCTACGATGACCACTGACAGAAGCGGACCCAAGATGCCCATCAGGAAGTACCCTTTTTATGCCCCCGTTGTTGTAATTCTTGGTGACTCGCGAACTAAACACTTACGTTTCCATTTTGACCCCAGATCCCGAACTGCCCCAACGATGTCCGTGACCAGGAGCGGAGGCCGCATTTCGGACTTCTTGGAGGAGGTTGACCAGCTACCCCCCCGCGTGCGCGTCGTCGTCCTGCACTGTGGGACAAACGACATGCCGTACAGCGACCCCGACTCGGCCATCCAGCACTACGTGCATCTTCTGGACCACATCCGTTCCCGCGGAAACATCGATCTAGTGGTATGTACTCTTATTCTACCCCGCTCCTTCAACCGCCGTCGATCTTATCCCGACAGGCGCCGTGAGTTCCAATGTAACCCGCGGGCGTACGGCTTCAACATGCGACTGCGAGACCTGTGCAAGCGATCGCCGGACCTCTACTTTCTGGACCACGGCTTTCATCGACAACCCCCGACGAGAGTCCTAGCAGCCGACGGCCTGCACCCTAACTTCGAGGGAGTCCGGCAGATAGCACACCGAGTGCGAACCCTACTGCCCCGGCTTCTACGTCGGCTGCCTGTCCACAAGGAAGGAGTCACCGGGATGCCTGACCCAGTCTGGCCCACAATCCAGGAAGCAGCAGCGAGCAGTCGGAGCCACGTCCACGTTCAGAAGACGTCAAGAGGTCTCACCGAGAGTCGAAGTCGGACTGCTGGATGCAGAGTTCAGAGCGCTGACCATTACACGATGGGACCCGAAATTCCGATGCGGGAATCCAACGAGCGCCTCCTGGGAGAAAGCAATGTATCCTAGCCACAAGACCGCACCGGAGATATTTCGAGGGAAGTGGTCGATGAAAAAAAGCTGAAAAAATAAATAAATAAGAGTAGTGCGCGGAAGAAAAGCAGTGAAGCAATGAAACAGCAAACTGTATAAAAGATAAGAGGTCTCACCGAGAGTCGAAGTCCGATTGCTGGATTCAGAGTTTAGAGTGCTGACCATTACACCATGGGACCCGAAATTCCGATGCGGGAATCCAACGAGCGCCTCCTGGGAGAAAGCCATGTATCCTAGCCACAAGACCGCACCGGAGATATTTCGAGGGAAGTGGTCGATGAAAAAAAGCTGAAAAAATAAATAAATAAGAGTAGTGCGAGGAAGGAAAGCAGTGAAGCAATGAAACAGCAAACTGTATAAAAGATAAGAGGTCTCACCGAGAGTCGAAGTCGGATTGCTGGATTCAGACTTCAGAGTGCTGACCATTACACCATGGGACCTGAAATTCCGATGCGGGAATCTAACGAGCGCCTCCTGGGTGAAAATCATGTATCCTAGCCACAAGACCGCACCGGAGATATTTCGAGGGAAGTGATCGATGGAAAAAAGCTGAAAAAATAAATAAATAAGAGTAGTGCGCGGAAGAAAAGCAGTGAAGCAATGAAACAGCAAACTGTATAAAAGATAAGAGGTCTCACCGAGAGTCGAAGTCGGATTGCTGGATTCAGACTTCAGAGTGCTGACCATTACACCATGGGACCTGAAATTCCGATGCGGGAATCTAACGAGCGCCTCCTGGGTGAAAATCATGTATCCTAGCCACAAGACCGCACCGGAGATATTTCGAGGGAAGTGATCGATGGAAAAAAGCTGAAAAAATAAATAAATAAGAGTAGTGCGCGGAAGAAAAGCAGTGAAGCAATGAAACAGCAAACTGTATAAAAGATAAGAGGTCTCACCGAGAGTCGAAGTCCGATTGCTGGATTCAGAGTTTAGAGTGCTGACCATTACACGATGGGACCCGAAATTCCGATGCGGGAATCTAACGAGGGCCTCCTGGGTGAAAGCCATGTATCCTAGCAACAAGACCGCACCGGGGATATTTCGAGGGAAGTGATCGATGGAAAAAAGCTGAAAAAATAAATAAATAAGAGTAGTGCGCGGAAGGAAAGCACTGAAGCAATGAAACAGAAAACTGTATCAAAGGAAAGAGGGCCCACCGAGAGTCGAAGTCGGATTGCTGGATTGACAGTTCCGAGAGCTGACCATTACACCATGGGACCCGAAATTCCGATGCGGGAATCTAACGAGGGCCTCCTGGGTGAAAGCCGTGTATCCTAGCAACAAGACCGCACCGGGGATATTTCGAGGGAAGTGATCGATGGAAAAAAGCTGAAAAAATAAATAAATAAGGGTAGTGCGCGGAAGGAAAGCAGCGAAGCAATGAAACAGCAAACTCTATAAAAGGAAAGAGGGCCCACCCAGAGTCGAAGTCGGATTGCTGGATTCAGAGTTCAGAGTGCTGACCATTACACCATGGGACCCGAAATTCCGATGCGGGAATCTAACGAGGGCCTCCTGGGTGAAAGCCATGTATCCTAGCCACAAGACCGCACCGGGGATATTTCGAGGGAAGTGATCGATGGAAAAAAGCTGAAAAAATAAATAAATAAGAGTAGTGCGCGGAAGGAAAGCACTGAAGCAATGAAACAGAAAACTGTATAAAAGGAAAGAGGGCCCACCGAGAGTCGAAGTCGGATTGCCTGATTGAAAGTTCCGAGTGCTGACCATTACACCATGGGACCCGAAATTCCGATGCGGGAATCCAACGAGCGCCTCCTGGGTGAAAGCCATGTATCCTAGCCACAAGACCGCACCGGAGATATTTCGAGGAAAGTGATCGATGGAAAAAAGCTTGAAAAATAAATAAATAAGAGTAGTGCGCGGAAGGAAAGCACTGAAGCAATGAAACTGAAAACTGTATAAAAGGAAAGAGGGCCCACCGTGAGTCGAAGTCGGATTGCTGGATTGAGAGTTCCGAGTGCTGACCATTACACCATGGGACCTGAAATTCCGATGCGGGAATCTAACGGGGGCCTCCTGGGTGAAAGCCTTGTATCCTAGCAACAAGACCGCACCGGGGATATTTCGAGGGAAGTGATCGATGGAAAAAAGCTGAAAAAATAAATAAATAAGAGTAGTGCGCGGAAGGAAAGCAGAGAAGCAATGAAACAGAAAACTGTATAAAAGGAAAGAGGGCCCACCGAGAGTCGAAGTCGGATTGCTGGATTGAGAGTTCCGAGTGCTGACCATTACACCATGGGACCCGAAATTCCTATGAGGGAATCCAACGAGCGCCTCCTGGGTGAAAGCCATGTATCCTAGCCACAAGACCGCACCGGGGATATTTCGAGGGAAGTGATCGATGGAAAAAAGCTGAAAAAATAAATAAATAAGAGTAGTGCGCGGAAGGAAAGCACTGAAGCAATGAAACAGAAAACTGTATAAAAGGAAAGAGGGCCCACCGTGAGTCGAAGTCGGATTGCTGGATTCAGAGTTCAGAGTGCTGACCATTACACCATGGGACCCGAAATTCCGATGCGGGAATCTAACGAGGGCCTCCTGGGTGAAAGCCGTGTATCCTAGCAACAAGACCGCACCGGGGATATTTCGAGGGAAGTGATCGATGGAAAAAAGCTGAAAAAATAAATAAATAAGAGTAGTGCGCGGAAGGAAAGCAGCGAAGCAATGAAACAGCAAACTCTATAAAAGGAAAGAGGGCCCACCCAGAGTCGAAGTCGGATTGCTGGATTCAGAGTTCAGAGTGCTGACCATTACACCATGGGACCCGAAATTCCGATGCGGGAATCTAACGAGGGCCTCCTGGGTGAAAGCCGTGTATCCTAGCAACAAGACCGCACCAGGGATATTTCGAGGGAAGTGATCGATGGTAAAAAGCTGAAAAAAAAAAATAAATAAGAGTAGTGCGCGGAAGGAAAGCACTGAAGCAATGAAACAGAAAACTGTATAAAAGGAAAGAGGGCCCACCCAGAGTCGAAGTCGGATTGCTGGATTCAGAGTTCAGAGAGCTGATCATTACACCATGGGACCCGAAATTCCGATGCGGGAATCTAACGAGGGCCTCCTGGGTGAAAGCCGTGTATCCTAGCAACAAGACCGCACCAGGGATATTTCGAGGGAAGTGATCGATGGAAAAAAGCTGAAAAAATAAATAAATAAGAGTAGTGCGCGGAAGGAAAGCAGCGAAGCAATGAAACAGCAAACTCTATAAAAGGAAAGAGGGCCCACCGAGAGTCGAAGTCGGATTGCTGGATTGAGAGTTCCGAGTGCTGACCATTACACCATGGGACCCGAAATTCCGATGCGGGAATCCAACGAGCGCCTCCTGGGTGAAAGCCATGTATCCTAGCCACAAGACCGCACCGGGGATATTTCGAGGGAAGTGATCGATGGAAAAAAGCTGAAAAAATAAATAAATAAGAGTAGTGCGCGGAAGGAAAGCACTGAAGCAATGAAACAGAAAACTCTATAAAAGGAAAGAGTACCCACCGAGAGTCGAAGTCGGATTGCTGGATTCAGAGTTCAGAGTGCTGACCATTACACCATGGGACGCCAAATTCCGATGCGGGAATCCAACGAGCGCCTCCTGGGTGAAAGCCATGTATCCTAGCCACAAGACCGCACCGGAGATATTTCGAGAGAAGTGATCGATGGAAAAAAGCTGAGAAAATAAATAAATAAGAGTAGTGCGCGGAAGGAAAGCAGAGAAGCAATGAAACAGAAAACTGTATAAAAGGAAAGAGGGCCCACCGAGAGTCGAAGTCCGATTGCTCGATTCAGAGTTTAGAGTGCTGACCATTACACCATGGGACCCAAAATTCCGATGCGGGAATCTAACGAGGGCCTCCTGGGTGAAAGCCGTGTATCCTAGCAACAAGACCGCACCGGGGATATTTCGAGGGAAGTGATCGATGGAAAAAAGCTGAAAAAATAAATAAATAAGAGTAGTGCGCGGAAGGAAAGCAGAGAAGCAATGAAACAGAAAACTGTATAAAAGGAAAGAGGGCCCACCGAGAGTCGAAGTCGGATTGCTGGATTGAGAGTTCCGAGTGCTGACCATTACACCATGGGACCCGAAATTCTGATGAGGGAATCCAACGAGGGCCTCCTGGGTGAAAGCCGTGTATCGTAGCAACAAGACCGCACCGGGGATATTTCAAGGATCGATGGAAAAAAACTAAAATAAATAAATAAATAAATAAGAGTAGTGCGCGGAAGGAAAGCAGCGAAGCAATGAAACAGCAAACTCTATAAAAGGAAAGAGGGCCCACCGAGAGTCGAAGTCGGATTGCTGGATTGAGAGTTCCGAGTGCTGACCATTACACCATGGGACCCGAAATTCCGATGCGGGAATCTAACGAGGGCCTCCTGGGTGAAAGCCGTGTATCGTAGCAACAAGACCGCACCGGGGATATTTCAAGGATCGATGGAAAAAAGCTAAAAAAATAAATAAATAAGAGTAGTGCGCGGAAGGAAAGCAGCGAAGCAATGAAACAGCAAACTCTATAAAAGGAAAGAGGGCCCACCGAGAGTCGAAGTCGGATTGCTGGATTGAGAGTTCCGAGTGCTGACCATTACACCATGGGACCCGAAATTCCGATGCGGGAATCTAACGAGGGCCTCCTGGGTGAAAGCCGTGTATCGTAGCAACAAGACCGCACCGGGGATATTTCAAGGATCGATGGAAAAAAGCTAAAAAAAATAAATAAATAAGAGTAGTGCGCGGAAGGAAAGCAGCGAAGCAATGAAACAGCAAACTCTATAAAAGGAAAGAGGGCCCACCGAGAGTCGAAGTCGGATTGCTGGATTGAGAGTTCCGAGTGCTGACCATTACACCATGGGACCCGAAATTCCGATGCGGGAATCTAACGAGGGCCTCCTGGGTGAAAGCCGTGTATCGTAGCAACAAGACCGCACCGGGGATATTTCAAGGATCGATGGAAAAAAACTAAAATAAATAAATAAATAAATAAGAGTAGTGCGCGGAAGGAAAGCAGCGAAGCAATGAAACAGCAAACTCTATAAAAGGAAAGAGGGCCCACCGAGAGTCGAAGTCGGATTGCTGGATTGAGAGTTCCGAGTGCTGACCATTACACCATGGGACCCGAAATTCCGATGCGGGAATCTAACGAGGGCCTCCTGGGTGAAAGCCGTGTATCCTAGCAACAAGACCGCACCGGGGATATTTCAAGGATCGATGGAAAAAAGCTGAAAAAAATAAATAAATAAGAGTAGTGCGCGGAAGGAAAGCAGCGAAGCAATGAAACAGCAAACTCTATAAAAGGAAAGAGGGCCCACCGAGAGTCGAAGTCGGATTGCTGGATTGAGAGTTCCGAGTGCTGACCATTACACCATGGGACCCGAAATTCCGATGCGGGAATCTAACGAGGGCCTCCTGGGTGAAAGCCGTGTATCCTAGCAACAAGACCGCACCGGGGATATTTCGAGGAAGGATCGATGGAAAAAAGCTAAAAAAATAAATAAATAAGAGTAGTGCGCGGAAGGAAAGCAGCGAAGCAATGAAACAGCAAACTCTATAAAAGGAAAGAGGGCCCACCGAGAGTCGAAGTCGGATTGCTGGATTGAGAGTTCTGAGTGCTGACCATTACACCATGGGACCCGAAATTCCGATGCGGGAATCTAACGAGGGCCTCCTGGGTGAAAGCCGTGTATCGTAGCAACAAGACCGCACCGGGGATATTTCAAGGATCGATGGAAAAAAGCTAAAAAAATAAATAAATAAGAGTAGTGCGCGGAAGGAAAGCAGCGAAGCAATGAAACAGCAAACTCTATAAAAGGAAAGAGGGCCCACCGAGAGTCGAAGTCGGATTGCTGGATTGAGAGTTCTGAGTGCTGACCATTACACCATGGGACCCGAAATTCCGATGCGGGAATCTAACGAGGGCCTCCTGGGTGAAAGCCGTGTATCGTAGCAACAAGACCGCACCGGGGATATTTCAAGGATCGATGGAAAAAAGCTAAAAAAATAAATAAATAAGAGTAGTGCGCGGAAGGAAAGCAGCGAAGCAATGAAACAGCAAACTCTATAAAAGGAAAGAGGGCCCACCGAGAGTCGAAGTCGGATTGCTGGATTGAGAGTTCTGAGTGCTGACCATTACACCATGGGACCCGAAATTCCGATGCGGGAATCTAACGAGGGCCTCCTGGGTGAAAGCCGTGTATCGTAGCAACAAGACCGCACCGGGGATATTTCAAGGATCGATGGAAAAAAGCTAAAAAAATAAATAAATAAGAGTAGTGCGCGGAAGGAAAGCAGCGAAGCAATGAAACAGCAAACTCTATAAAAGGAAAGAGGGCCCACCGAGAGTCGAAGCCGGATTGCTAGATTCAGAGTTCAGAGTGCTGATCATTACACCATGGGACCCGAAATTCTGATGAGGGAATCCAACGAGCGCCTCCTGGATGAAAGCTATGTATCCTAGCCACAAGACCGCACCGGAGATATTTCAAGGATCGATGGAAAAAAGCTGAAAAAATAAATAAATAAGAGTAGTGCGCGGAAGGAAAGCACTGAAGCAATGAAACAGAAAACTGTATAAAAGGAAAGAGGGCCCACCGAGAGTCGAAGACGGATTGCTAGATTCAGAGTTCAGAGTGCTGATCATTACACCATGGGACCCGAAATTCCGATGAGGGAATCCAGCGAGCGCCTCCTGGGTGAAAGCCATGTATCCTAGCCACAAGACCGCACCGGAGATATTTCGAGGGAAGTGATCGATGGAAAAAAGCTAAAAAATAAATAAATAATAGTAGTGCGCGGAAGGAAAGCAGTGAAGCAATGAAACAGCAAACTGTATAAAAGGAAAGAGGTCTCACCGAGAGTCGAAGTCCGATTGCTCGATTCAGAGTTCGAGTGCTGACCATTCCACCATGGGACCCGAAATTCCGATGCGGGAATCTAACGAGGGCCTCCTGGGTGAAAGCCATGTATCCTAGCAACAAGACCGCACCGGGGATATTTCGAGGGAAGTGATCGATGGAAAAAAGCTGAAAAAATAAATAAATAAGAGTAGTGCGCGGAAGGAAAGCAGCGAAGCAATGAAACAGCAAACTCTATAAAAGGAAAGAGGGCCCACCGAGAGTCGAAGTCGGATTGCTGGATTGAGAGTTCCGAGTGCTGACCATTACACCATGGGACCCGAAATTCCGATGCGGGAATCCAACGAGCGCCTCCTGGGTGAAAGTCATGTATCCTAGCCACAAGACCGCACCGGGGATATTTCGAGGGAAGTGATCGATGGAAAAAAGCTGAAAAAATAAATAAATAAGAGTAGTGCGCGGAAGGAAAGCAGCGAAGCAATGAAACAGCAAACTCTATAAAAGGAAAGAGGGCCCACCGAGAGTCGAAGTCGGATTGCTGGATTGAGAGTTCCGAGTGCTGACCATTACACCATGGGACCCGAAATTCCGATGCGGGAATCCAACGAGCGCCTCCTGGGTGAAAGCCATGTATCCTAGCCACAAGACCGCACCGGGATATTTCGAGGGAAGTGATCGATGGAAAAAAGCTGAAAAATAA